>NC_047027.1:32686931-32722339 GCF_902652985.1 Pecten maximus | reverse complement strand
ATAATGTGAGGATATATATAGTGACTATATAAAGATCGACATCTGTTCGATCTATCTAATTATCCCACAGATCATCCCTATCACATTGAATCTCACAAGCGCATTCCTGGTTATTTCAAAGATGAGATCGGAGGCGGGCCTATCAAAGAGTTTATTAGTTTACGACCAAAGAAGTATGCTAAGCCACAGAGAATACACGTTAACAATGTAACCATTGTCACAAATTCAACTGTAGAAAAACAGATCGCTAAAGGTGAGTACAATCAAGCGTGACTTACGTCATGATGTGAATAGAGAATGCCTGTTTGGGAAAAAAACTAAAATGTGAGGATGAGCTCCATCAGAACCAGTCATCACCAGTTGTATGTGTACACTGTAATTAAATCAAGTCTATCACCATTCGACGATAAACGTTGCCTTCTTCCAAATTTCTATGATACACCAGCCTTCGGTCATTATAAAACAAAAAGTCAAACAAAAGGATTGGATCTCAATCAAAAGTCTGTTATGGTAACTTTTGATCCATTTCTATAAACTTATTAATTTGCATCAAAATTAAGAGGTTTACTCAAAGTTAAAAGAAATTATAAATATTTGATTGTATAATTTATTTGAATTTCAGATATTAAATTTCATCTTTTTAATTTATATATATCAACTATTTCAAAATGTATGTACAGTTATATATTTATATTACTGATTATATTACAAGAATAAAATGTCTATTGATCATTTCATGAAAGTAATTGTTTGTTTTTTCTTTAAAATAATGAGTCATTCTATAACTCAGCTGTAAGCTGCCCGGACTGTTTCTGTTGCTGTGGCAGCTGTTGTTGTTGCTGTGGTAACAACTGTTGGGGTTCTACTGCAACTGTTGTTGATGTTGCAGCTGTTGTTGTATAGGTTGCTGTTGCTGAGCTTGTTGTTGTTGAGCTTGTTGGTGCTGAGCTTGTTAATCCGGCTGTAAATAAAAAACATTTTTGATAAATAATGTTTAAAGTTTTAGCTACTTGTAATAAAGTAAAAAAGATATTGTATTACTTATACATTCAGCAGATGAAACGCCTTTTATAATTCATCCATCATCCCGCTGAATTGCTCCAACTCATCCCATTTGAGTGGGCGGTATCTATCTTTTTATATTGATTTGAACGTATATATCCCCCTTCCACATATTACAAAATTACAAAATGCATGCTACACATTCCACTAAAAAATACATACCGAACATTTGATATGCATAATGTACACACACCATATTCCGATATTGAAATATGTTGAATTTGAATCTTAAGAGATCATTATGTTTTAACTGTGATTTAACTGTAATTCAACTTTATATTTATATTAAAAAATATTCAAGTAAAGTTAAGTGATTACAGATAATTTCAATTTAGACTTTTTTTCTTATTTTGTTTTTATTTTGTGTTATTTTTTTACATATATGTTGTTCTATTCAACTAAAAAAAATACATACAAGTTCAAAGTTTTGATTGTCTGATTCACATTTTTTACATTGATGTTGATGACAATCACAATTTTTATTTCACTTCATCAACCTCCTTAAGGTTCATGACCACACTTCCAGCAAATGTTACTTGCTGTTGAAATATGTTCAAACACGAGGGTGTTTGCGAGATTAGCTGAGGTGTTACATGTGTTTCCTTTGAAAGTGGAACACTCTTGTATTCACAAGGGCCTACCAACTCTTCCTAATAAACCAAACTGGTTGGTGCGTTTACAGCGATAATAAGTAGAAACATTGAGAAAATCTATTTCAGAACAGGTAACAGGTACGAAATCATACTTTTCTAAGGGTAACCACATATTACATTTACAAAGGTACTCCTATACTTAAATTCTGAAAATGCAATTTCTGTTTGAAAGCCAGTAAGGTGTCTGTGGTCGAGCATGACGGTGTAACAATAGGATCCACTACGAGTGTCGTCTCAGTAGCCCTGGGCATATATGACCGGGTGTGATTACTGTAGTCGTGGGTTTACAGGTAAAATAAATATGAACGGAGATTTAATGTCAGTTGTGGTCATGAACCTTAGTAATAGTAAATCGTTACGTGCTAGATAGGACTATGTATGGGTATATATTTACACTTGCAAAGTTTTGTCACTATACAACAATACCAGACCGATTTGTTTACGATTCTTGCATGAAAACATTGACCTTTGAACTTGCGTATGAAAATATGACAGGGTACGGGAACTACTTTCGCCAAGCACATGGCTTTGTTAACATTTACAATTTAAGTTACAAATTTATCATCGGTTGCCTGTACCAGTGGTCCACGAGTAGATAGCTGTCGTTCCGAGCCGCCGGCCCTTTGCCCTCCTGTAACTGTGTGCGATCAACCGCCAAAACATGTCGTTCCTTTCGGGAGCATTGATCACGACACACCTTCAGTTTCTATGGATGTTGGCCTAACAACGGCATCACATAGTCAAACATCCATATCTAACACTTCCAGCTGTTTAAACTCTGGGTTTATGACAAACAGCGTATTCCACGGGTGCACATTTAACTTCGGAAAACTGTAAACTCCTCAATGATCACACGTGTCAGCGGCTGAGCGGGTAGCGAGTGCTTCGGTCTCGGTCTGTTTTCTGTTACTCTCAATGGACGCGTGATGAAATGTTTCTTAAAATAAAACAACACGCTTTGTTTACCATTGTTAAATGTATAAAAATAACATGTTTGACAATATTAAATATGATAATCTATCAAAATGTTTTTGTTATTTATATTAATATCATGATAAAAAACAACTATTTTTTACCGCGGAAAAAAGTATCAATTTGTTGTGAAGCGTCACCATTGGCTGTTCTAATAATTGACTCCTCCCACTGTGTCCGACTTTTATATGATTGTTTTATTTACAAAGAAAAAATATAACAGTAATACACATCCTATGTTTTGGTTAGTAGGGTGTGCCTTGTGTATAAGGGCGTAGAATATACCGTTTGTAACAACTTGAGTTTGAATTTGAATTTTTGTATCCCAGATAAATGTATTCCCTGTAGCGGTAGAAAATATACTGACTGTTACAGCTTGCAGAGTTAATCCTCTGTAGCAGTAGTAAATATACTCTGAAGCAGTAGTAAATATACTCTGTAGCAGTAGTAAATATACTAATTGTGACAGTTGGCAGAGTTTGTCCTCTGTAGCAGTAGTAAATATACTGACTGTTACAGCTGGCAGAGTTAATCCTCTGCAGCAGTAGTAAATATACTCTGTAGCAGTAGTAAATATACCAATTGTAACAGTTGGTAAAGTATGTCTTATGAATCATTCCATACATTCAAGAAAACGACATTTTGAAGATGCGTATTCCTTTTAAAAAAGAAACAATATATTTAATTGCTTTAACTGTGTTAATAATTTCAAACCGTGACTTTTCTCCCTCGATTTGAGGATGTACATATAAATTGCAATTCTTATAACCATAAAAAAATATATTTTGTATTTGTTAAAATAAAACATATCTGATCAATATCTGAGAGGATTATTATAGGCCTCACATAAATATTCTTTATATAAGCCCTTTTCAGACCAACATACCGTTCATTATTTCTGTTTATAATAATACAGCGAGAGAATAAAGATATAGGTATAGAAGACGAATATCGTTTTATTTTGAGATGCAGGGACAACCTTATTAGATGTCAATGATCGTTGTCAACAGGTTAGATAATATTATATATTTGAGGCTAATTTATGTAAATGTTCAGGTATTTTTGGCATTTAGATTATGTTAGTTGAAATTATAACGGATGATACAACCCACAGGTTGCTGTTGTTGTGATATCTGTGTGAATCATTTGTAAGCAGTAATTTATAGATGTCAAATAAATAATCAAACTATTTAGCCTCGCGCTTATCTAAGGATGGACAACATCAGCACAGCCGGTCTTACGTGCTGCTTCCTACCTTACCTGGGCAGCAGTCATCCGTGACGACAGAGTTCAGCCTAGCCTCCAGGGATAGTGTTCCAATCAATGAAACTACATACCCGAGAGTACTATGTAAATGTACATTCTGTGTTAATATGTTAAACATTGGACTGATATGTTCATGACCTAATAACCAATTTAAATAAAAATAGTCACCCATATAGGAAAATGCCATTTTTCCGGAATGTTTCGCTCGGTTGCAATTCCATAGCAGTCTACATTTTGATATGATCAACACGTATACTGGCCTTTCGTTAAAAGTACTGATTAAAAAGCAGTAGATTTTATCAGCATACTATTTAGAACACCTTAGTCATTGGCACGCATAGTTTCCCCATAATTTAAAATATGTTTGCATGATCTTCTGCGTTCATATTGCTTTCATTCTGATGTCATTGTGTTCCTGCAGTGATTTTTTTGTCGATTCAAGGTAGTTTCTATTTATTGTCGTAGGATTAGCTCTGGTTCGTGTCACAGTGCTCGAGTGTGAAGTATCTTTTACTGATATAACATTATCAAACAAATCACAAAAATAATGTTTGTTTAATAAAATTCAATTTATTGTTTTCACAAAACCATGAATAGACATATAGAAATAACCTACATGAGTCGGTAGTACATTACATAATTATGTTCAGTTGTTCAATAGTAGTCAGCCATGATAAATACTAAAATTGATCTGTTCAGTTGTTCAATAGTAGTCAGCCATGATAAATACTAAAATTGATCTGTTCTGTTGTTCAATATTAGTCAGCCATGATAAATACTAAAATTGATCTGTTCAGTTGCTATATAGTAGTCAGCCATTATAAATACTAAAATTGATCTGTTCTGTTGTTCAAAATTAGTCAGCCATATGATATTTACATAATCTTTTAATATCCAATATAATGACTACCTATATTTTAGATTATATAAGGAGCACATACAATAAACATGTGTTATGTGAACGAATGTAAGATCACCTGATTTGTTATTTCGATGGCCCTTAAACATCACTATATAGGATACACAAATATAGAATAAAAATGTGTTTTATGTATGAATGTAATATAAGAAGTCGGGAAGACAAATATTCAGAAATGACCAGTTCACGTGCACTAGATAATGAACGTTACGATTTCAATTACGAGTAAATAAGACTTGTTCACCATTAACAAGAATTGTAAATAGTTAATTATAAATGCCGTTAGAAAATTAATTCTTTTCAATTAAGGATTGAATGTTGCTTTGGTCGATTTCATTGGGTGATCGATTGAATTGCCTTTTAGAATAATTTAATGAACTTGGAAGAAACACGTCTACGGTTGATTCTTCATGAGACGTATGATTATGTTTCGAATATTCGACATTATGATTCAGAGAGCAGACTATAGCCTTTTTTTGGCGTTTTAAGATAAAATTCAAGGAACAGTTATATGAATATAGATAAGGAATTTGTTTTCTCAAATAAAAACAGATAAACAGCCTATTTACGACAGTACCGTTTACAGTTAATCCAGGGAGTCAAAATTAAAAAAAAAATTCCATTCATTAATATTTTATAGTGAATGTTAACCAACTATATGACCGTCAGATATTATTACTACATAAACTAAACAACGTCCGTGTACTGAATAACGATGTTAAATGCTAAAATATTGAACAATGCTAAATATATGTATCTCATCCTTGGTATATTTTATACGCAATGTTGTGATTTTTTATCGTGTTTGTAGTTTACTAAGTTGTCGTTAGGTCAAAGGTATTAAAACACGAAATGCATTGAACTGGACTTATCTACTAACTGTCAGCTGCCATTGTTGTTGTAAAGACCGAGTCCCAAAGGTAAGGCAATTAAGGGCGTGAGCAGTTAGCGTTACTGGGCGAGATGATTTTTATTTCTATTGAATAATAGTACATGCGCAGGTGAGCTAGTTGAACGACCTCAGTCCTTTGGCGATAAATAGAATCGTTCACGCCACAATTAACATGACACTTCTCATAAATTTTATTTACAGTAAATTGTCGAAAATTAATAAGGACAGGGTAATATCAAAATACCCAATATGTTAAGAAGTGTGTTGGTATGTGTTGAACGGACCTATTTATAAAACTTGATTTAGAACTATATGTATACGTGTTGACATGTTAGAACTCATTATTGATTATTGACGTGGTAACAGACAGTTTATAAAACGTTCTTATTATTTGATACAATCTCTGGGATATGTAACTCGAACATTCGTGGTAATGCTATTTTTGGATTGTTTGTAAAGAGTAGGAATATATTACTACTCGTGGTCATTAGACAAATCTAGGGCATTAGACAACAAATCTAGGGTATAAGGCAACATTGGGACATTAGCAATCTCTGGGATATTAGATAACTCTGGGATAATTAGGTAACTCTGGGATATTTGACAAATCTGAGCCATGGGACATTTCTGGGACATTGCACAACTTTGGGACATTAGGTAACTCTGGATCATTAGACATCTCTAAGGCATTTAGGGGATAGCAATAATGTAGAAATAAAGAAAATATGGAAATGATGTAAATATTTATAACATATATGTGATTCTATTGTACAGGTATGCTTTACCTGAATAAATATTATCATTATTATCATTATATTCAATGTATACCCAAGTTGTATGTAAAGCAAGGCTGACGATAATGAACGGCTCTGGTATAAGTTACGCCTACTACTCAGATAAACGGGTTTTACCACCCAATGTATTGTCATTTTATGTAACTGAGTATGTACAATCTGTCATTGACGTCTTAGGTTATGTGTATATACCGCAAAAAACGGAGACAAGAGACATATTACAAGGACATGCGCATTTCACTAAATGTACTGACACAGCCTTTTGTAACAAATCGCCGTTTCCCACGCCATGTTTTACATAAGGTTGACGATTTTTTTAACGATTGAATTACTCTTTATTGTTTTAAATGTCAAACGCAACTTTGTTTGATTTTGTTTAACGTCCTATTAATAGCCAGGGTCATTCCAGGACGTACCAGATTTCGGAGGTGGTGGAAAGCCGGAGTACCCGGAGAAAAACCACCGGCCTACGTTCAGTACCTGGCAACTGCCAGGGCTAGTGATAAAATTTCGGGACACCTTAACCACTCGGCCAACGCAGCTCCCATCAGACGCAACTCGAGGACAAACAGGATAATAACTCCCACAGGTAGATCATTTCGATCGATATATATATTTTTTTATTTCCAGTTTAATTATTCTGAATGGTAGTTGTTACAGGTAGCCGACCACATAAGGATTGCTTATAATAAAAACACACATGGCTGACACATTCACATACACAAACTGGAAATAATTTACAAAGAATATTTTCCCAATTTTTCGATTCATTTTTTAACTTTCCTTTTTAAGTATCTCCTTTTGTATTCACTATGACTTTTTTTATATTATGGTAGTCATTGATTGAGTTAACTAATGCACTTCATTTAAGGGGTTTTATATATATAGTGTTTAATTATTAAAAATTATTAAAATATTTAAGTATTTCATAATCAATTTTACCATCCATATTCTGTGTAAGGAATCCCAAAAAATAAGATTTTTTATTAAAATCAAAGGGAATAATCAGTGCATCTAAACGATTTCCAATAAAATATGAATAATGGATTCAATCTTTGAATTGCAAAGTGTACACATGGGAGATATAGCTATTCGAGTTTTAAATAAGAATGAATTAGTTGTTAGAATATGGTGATTTATTCTGCATTGGAACCACTGACATTTTGTGTTAGTAGTTTTAGCAAAAGAAAGATTATATATCTGTTGCCAAGAGAAGTTACTAAAATCAGAGACTCTATTCCATTTCTTCTGACCTGATGGAATTACAATATATTTTAACAGGATACAAATAAAAATGTTTGGAACCTTTAGACAACAATTTGCCTACATGTCTACGTTAACATATGTTTGAAAAATGCATTGCCAGTTAGGTGTAAATTGAAATAATCTTCTAATCAAACCTAATTTGAGTGAGTCTATAAAAGTTCCTATATTAATCATGTTTAACCCACCATTAATATATTCAAGAAAAACTTCTTGTTTTACTTTATCCACTTTACTGTTCCTTAATAATTCATATAGCATAGAGTTAAATTTACAAAGAAACCTTTCCCCAGGGTTTGGCAGTGAAAGATTAAATTGTGAAACCAAAATTGATGTTTATTTTACCAATATGTGTCAATATTTTCCTATTCAATAAGTGATTTAGTTTTTGAGTTTTTTTTTATCAAAGTTCACTTTAGGTATCTCGTGTAAATAACATGAAATTCAATGCCAAGAATTGTAAAGCTTTCCTTAGCCCATTGCAGCTCCAGTTCTGAAAGAAATTGATCTGAGCTAAATGTTTTATTGCCTATCCAAGCAACCTGATTTTTTGAAATATTTTTTTTGTATCCTAGATATAGTTGGATACAAATTAAGTTCAGTAATAGCTTCCTGCAGTGATCTTTTCGTACCATCACCTGCAAATGAAGTATCATCTGCATATCTGGACAGAATTATAGGACTGTTAACTACATCAATACCTAATTTTCTGATTATTTCTGTGGTTTGTAGCGTTTGCGTCCTCACTGTAGCACTTGCGTTTACCTATTTTCACTCGCAGACCGTCTCATAACCGTTCTGTAGAATATCTTGTGGTGTGTATTGTTTAGCGAAACGAAATTTAATTAAAACTACTTACCGAACGTCATAAAAGAAATGTAGTGACAGCAAATAATTAAGGAGGTGAGAATTAAATAGATATGGCTATAAATCTGTCTGTATCTTTGTATAGAAAAAATAGCACGCTCACAAAAAACAAGTCAAGTCACATGGTCCATCGATCGAAGTGTGATAAGAAAATGGTGGAGCCTAGGAGTCGACGCATTACGAAGGAACCAAGATGAAGATCGTGTCAAATAAACAATATTACCTTTACTCTGCAATAGTCTAACCTTTAAAACAGTTGCATGTACTATGCACTGGCCAGGTTACATGTATATGGTAAAAATGGTCCGGAGCAGTATCACACAGGTAATTTAGGGTAGTAGACTTAATTTTTAGTAATGATACAAACAACAAGTAATGCTATAGACTGCTTCAAAAAACTTCCAACTTTATTGAGAATGCCATCGTGATCGTGATCTATGGAGTTATTCATTATTTATTTCAATTTTAACACCCAAATGTCTAATCACAGAATTGATCACAAATTGATAAAATCAAAAGCATACATTTGTAATTTAAACTCTTGAGGTGATGGTTACATGATATATGTAGACTTAATAAATTTAGGTTTTTACCGTAGATATCTAAGATTTGTTATGATAAGTAGACTACATACATTCGTTTGAATCATTATTTTATAAGCCATATTCAACTTGACATTTTCATATTTTCTTTCATGAAAAGTTAGAGCAGGCTATAGTTTAAACTCACTCAGGTGTAAAATGTGTTAGCGAGGTAATATAGGTAAATTTCAGAATGTTGGCTAAGTGAGCATGAACCATAATTGGACCCCCCGGAAGGGGGGGGGGGGGGGGGTGTAATTCGGGGCAAGTCACCTGGCAAGAGCTTGACTGGTCATCATCTTGCAGGTAAGGTGTGATAAGATGCATGTCTCCAAGGCTGTGGAGGGGTTGCATATTGGGCCCAGGTGGCCACTGTCAACAGGGTTATAGGCCTTCCTAGATGGTTGGCTTCAATATAGTAGTATGTAATGTACATGTATTCTGGACATGTACATGTCTCAACATCGGTCGACAGAACATACAATGTAATATCATATAGATGACATGTGCTGTAAAAGAAACTTTCAATTTTAAGATAACAATGTAAAGTAACTTAAGTAAATTAACATTCAATGAGAATTAAAAAAAAAACAAAAAAACTAGAAGTACATGTACGCCAGAGTCAGCCATTATTAGGCCTCTGACGCAAATTGATGTGTTATTAGTAAAATGATCGCAAACAGCATCAACATTAATTTCAAAGTACATTATTTACTCTACACTTTGGAAGTCTTTATATATTGAGACATTGTACAATGTATTACCAGATTATGTCTTTTGTGATAATGATTTAAAAAAAAACAGTTGTGCACTAATTATAAGTTTACTTCAGTACTTCAAATCTCGTGAACTCTTCACCTCTCCTAGGGTACAAATGTTAACTGATCGACACTCAACTGAGGGGAACGAACCCCCAGATTTACCTCTGATCCCGATATCAGACTTTTAAAAAATATCTTCAATGCTTACACAACAGTAATATGTACCAGTGATTGTTTTATATAGACTTGCCAGACATGTACATTTACTTGACTTAATTGTCCCCCTAACTTGCCATGGGTACCAATCCTCCCTCCCAACCACCATCAATTTCACCTGCTGGCCATAAATATAAAATTGATTAGGAGTCATCGGACTCAGGTATGTAAATAACCACAGCTGGTCAGTTTCTCCTTTTTACAATTAGCCCTATAGGGTGTCTATTCATAGCCTGGTCAACTAAGGCAGTTTATCTGTGGTCAGATTTCTTGATATGTTTACCTGAAGGGCCCACATAAATTAACACTTTGATACGAGCTTTTCAATTCAATTAGTTTATTAAATAGCTTTGACCTAGCGTATTGACCTAAAAGGAAGGTTTTTTCCTAAGATTTTAAATGGTTTCACATCTTGGTTGGCTTTTAGAGCTAATGATAGAATTTCTACACCTATGATAAAAATGTAGGGAGATAATGGGTCGCCTTGACGACAACAACGATGAAGACTGACAAATTCTGACATATGTCCATTATTAATAATATAACTTTTAAAAAAATTTTTTTATAAAGTTTGAAATCATCTTCTTATTGATTCTCCAAAAACAAAACTTTCCAATGATTTATCTATGAAATCCCACTCTATGGAGTCAATAGCTTTCTCAAAATCAATCATGTATAATAATCCTGAATTGTTTTGTTCTTCTAAAAGTTGCATAATATCATAAAGTTGTGTGTTTTCCCCTACCCTTGATAAATCCTGTTTTTGTATTACTAATTATGTGAGGTAATAATGGGTTAATTGTATTGGCAATGGCTGCCGCTGCTATTTTGTTATCTACATTTAATAGGGATATTGGTCTCCATTTTTTATATATTCTATCTCTTCCCTCTTTTGGCAAATATGTAATAATACCTTGACATTGAAAATCTGAAAGTTTACAATGTTCATATGCATAATTGACTGATCTACAAAGAAGAGTTACTAAATCTTTCCAAAAGAATTTGTAGAATGCTGCCCCAAAACTATCAGACCCTGGACTTTTCCCATTTTTCATATTTTTTAAAGCTAAAAATATTTCACCTATTTTCAAAAAAACCTCACAAATCGCTTTTTGTTCTGCATTTTCCTGTGGCTCCCTATCACTAGACTTATACAATTTATTTTTAATAAAAAGTTAGCTTTTTCCTTTAAAATTTCATCCATCTCCTCAAGCATATTACCGGAATCTGTTACTAAATCACAAATTGTTTTATTGAATAGTTACTTTTATCTAGGTTACATAAATGAAATGATGTTTTTCACCATCCTCATACCAAGTGGCTTTGGATCTACACATAACTCGGTTTATTTTTTCTTTTCATATGTTTTCAAGTAGTAGTTTCTTACTTTCTATTTCAGGGTTTTCATTAACTAGTAATTCAAACTTTACAATATCTGTTTCTAATCTTTTTTCCTGTTTAATTATGTTTCGCGCTTTATTTCCAGAGTAAGACATAGTCAGAGTATGTATTTTCATTTTCAGAATTTCAAAAAGTAATTAACAATTTATACGAAATGTTGCATTATCCAGATCCTGTATGTCACCACTAGTGATTTCTTTTTCTAAAGTTTCACTAAAACAATCTTTTAACTAACCTAACATACTCTATATCATGAAACAATTTAGTGTTATGTTTCCAATAGCTCCTTCCTCTGTGTATTGTGTAGGTTTATTTCTAAGAAAATACAAGAATGGTCTATTCTATATCCTTGAAGAATAAGTGTAGCTTTTGTCTTAGTGAATAAGCCATTTGCTATCAAGAAATAATCTAACCTGCTTTGCTTGAAAGGTGTTTTTGTCGTCAAGTAAAGGTGTTTTTTATGCTCTGGGTTGAAGTTTCGCCAGGGGTTTACAAGATAAAAATTTTCAATATGTTTTATAAATTCTTGACACTTCGGATTATTATTTCTGATTAAATTATAAGTTTCAATATTCTTACCTTGAACTGCATTCAAATCGCCTCATATAATCATAGGTAAACCCTCCCTAACCCTAAAGGTTGCGTTTATATTTTCAAAGAAATTATCAAATACACACCGATATCCCAATTCTCTTTCCAATATTTGTTGCTACGTCACTGGTACAATGTGTTTCTTGAAGACAAACAATATCGGCCTGTTTCTGTTGAATTAAACCATTGAACATCCCGTCTCTTATGCTTGCCAGAATACAGTCCCCTTACATTCATGGAGGGACTTTTGATATTTCCCATAATCAAAGTTAATACTATCAGTGTAGTCGTGCAAGAGAGTGCCATCCAAAACATTCGCAGTCCAGCCAAATTCTATATTTTCATGTTTCACAACAGCAAGCATAGTTAAAAGTGATATTCAGGTAACAGGCCTACCCTGCTTACAGTCTTTTAGTGATACCGGACGTTATCCCTTTTAACCAATTTCAAAAATAACCGATGCTTAGCAAGAGACAATCAGAAATTGACTTAAGACATTTTAGAAAGACTAATTTTTTTTTAAATAGATTACGAGATAAACGAGAAAAATCAATATATAAGTTTGGTACCTGTTAGCCTTCCCATTTTTCCTATCAGTTTCAAAATAAATGTTCTACCAAGGGGAACCTTGCCGTGTATATGAAACTGCAAAACGTACATCAAGAAATAGCGACAATAAGATTTGTTTGACGAAATACCGACAATTATTTGAAAGACATTGTCGAGAGGATTTTCACTGAAGGAAAAGTTGATTCTTTTGAAAAAAAATTACTCCAATATACAAATATCATTTCATAGGAGAGGGAGTCAAGTTCATTGACTTGAACTATCTTGTTTGCTCTTCACCCTAGTTGGCAACAGGATCAATATCTATGTGCCTCATTGTTATTGAGTTATATTGAATCATTTGAAAAAAATAACCCTTTACATAACCATGCTACAGACCCAACATCATGTCTTTAGCTTCTTTGTTATTAGGAAGAAGCCGTTTAAAGATTGACCAATATAGCCTTGAATGAAGATCATAGGATTATTTGTTCCCTATAAGTCATTCATTGAGTTTAGCCTTTTTGACACGTGTCATTATCAAAATTGACCATTGTACTAACATAAAGAAACAGAAAGCTTATTTGCTTCCTTATACTTATCAGGTGATGAATCAGCCTCCACGGTATCCATGCATATACGCACGCGCGAAAGGTGGCTTTCACAATTCCTTTAATATAGTGTCGAGGCATATCTAGATACGTGTACACCGAAAACAAAGCACAATAGATGTTCCGTAATCTTGCTAGCTAAAACAAATTAACTAAACTTAAAATTCAAACAATTTCAATAATAGAACCACTGAATATGCCAAGGCGCCTGTCCAAATCACGTTTACTTAAGTTTTAAGGTACGACAGACCTTTTTTATAATGTATATCATTGCGAGTACATCTATATTGTATCATAAGGGAATTTACACTTCGGTTCAACATATGAGGCATCCACTCAATCTGAAACGCATTTCTCTCCTGCCCTATATCTTGTGTTTTCTGTTATTGCTATTATTTTTGCCAGCAGGCGGAGGGATATGTCGCTACATACATGTATATCCTATTGGCCGATTTGTCACGTAGAAATCCATACGATAAATCACCAAACATATGTAAATTGATAATTAAATACTGGCCATCATCGGTTGTATTTGTATTGATTAATTTATGACGGCTTTTTGCAAAATATTTTTAATTGACATGCATCTTATTTTTTGTAATTTTAATTCTCAGTGAGCTTTTGTAAATATCATACAAATGATACTAATGGATGTCCAATACTTTGGTCTGGTTTGGTTTATTTTGTTTAACGTCTTATTAACAGCTAAGATCATTTAAGGACGGCCTCCCGTGCGTGCGACATGCATGCGTGTGGCTAGTGCGTATGTGTGTTTTGGAAGGCTGCGGTAAGTTCATATTAAGTCTCCTTGTGATATACCGGAACTTTTGCCGATTTATAGTGCTACCTCACTGAAGCATACTGCCGAAGACACCCAGCAGCACACCCCACCCGGTCAGATTATAATGACAACGGGCGAACCAGTCGTCCCACTCCTAATATGCTGAGCGCTAAGCAAGAGTAGAAACTACCAGTGTTAAAGACTCTGGTATGTCTCGGCCTTGGGACAGAACCCAAAGCCTTCCTCCAATACATCTAACAGGTTGAAAATTTTGCAAACGTGTATGAAAATGACCGATTAAAGATACAAAAGATGACTGTTGTCGTTTTTTAGAGTATATATTGTTTTATTTTATATATACTGTACACCTGGAGCACCAGATCATCCGGGAACAAGTACGGAACCTTCTCTCGTCAACCAGTTGTTAGATTGAGATTGTGTGCGTAACAGACCGGGGAGGAACTCAATATGTGATTTATTTACTAGATTAAGAACGCTTATTGTCCCCGAACTGATAAAAATAAGTATTTATCTGAACGAAATAAGATTCCTTGAAACATAAATAAAAAACTTCGTTGGGATAGTGAGAAACAATATGATTAGATATATGACATAGTAACGAAAATGACGAAGGAAGACAACTTAATGACTTGTGTAATAACCAGGCCTTGGTCTTGGAACTCACGATCTACGGCACATATCGACTAGCCAGACATACCCGCAGATTACAATTGTCTTTTGCTGCGCCACATTCACGTTCTTTGATGCCTAATATATATGGTGTTTATTGCTTTATATGTTTCAGCGATACCATGCGTGATATGACCGAACCAGGAGGTGATCACATGTCAGAGAGATCAGATGAAATATCGGATGGAATAACAACAACAACGTTTACACCATTTGAAAGCTCATGCGATATGGATCACGAGCTTGCTGCAATAGATACATATTCTTCCAAAGAGTCTGTACCTCCTGATACACCGCCCCCTAATGGTGGATGGGGATGTGCAGTAGTCTTCGGAAGTTTAGTAGTTCATATTATAGTATGTAAGTACATGAAATAAAGAGGAATGTGCATGAAGATTTAGATCAAATCAATTAAGTAGTATATCAATACGGAGCAAAATGAACACAAGTCATTAATTACCATTTATACATTCTCAACTTATTATTGTTTAACATCCTATCAATAATTACGGTCAATTATGGTTATGGACGGCTTCCCTTTGTTGCATCAAGCTTGCATGTAATGTTTGTTTATTTAGGGGTGGGTGCGAGTGTGTGTGTGTGGGGGGGGGGGGGGGGGGGGGGGGGGGGGGGGGGGGGGTGCAACAAGTTCATGTTAAGTCTTGTGATAGTCCAGAACTTTTGCCAATTTAAGATACTACCTCACTGAAACAAACTGCAGTAGACAACCAGCAGGGCATTCCGCCTGGTCACATTATTCTTACAACGGGAAAACCAGTCGTCCCACTCCCAAAATACAGAGCGCTAGGCAATAGTTGCAATAATAATCTTTAAAGACTGACACTTGATGTGTCAGAGTAGGTTTGGTAATACGTCAGAAGTTAGTCATGTTAGGAATATCAGCTATATATCAAAGTATGATAGACACACAAAGTGAAGAAAATCTCTTCCAAATTATACAAGGACTTTCACTCGAGTTGAGCCCTAAATGAAGTCTTTCGTTTAAGTTATGTTTGGACACTGAAATTATCGATCAATTTGACAGAACGCATTACATGGTTGGGTTTCTTTTGTAGTTGGTATCGAAAGGTCTGCTGGGATTTTCTATCTGAAATTTGATGATAAGTTCCATCAAACAGCTACTGTCACCGCTTGGATTACTTCATTTCCGGGTGTTCTTCGGACGTTATTAGGTATGTATAGACGAGATTCAAATATCAGTGTTAAATATCCGGTCTTAATTAAATATTCATCACATGATAGGCTCTTTGCCAACTGATATATATTTAATACCATCACAAGTACAGCGGTGACATATTTTTATGCTAACAGAAATAAAAACTAGGCAAGCATTGGTACTTATTGGAACTTGTTACCACAGAACAAAAACAAGCAACTCTATTTACAATCAGTCGGTAATATCGAAGCCTAAATATAAAAAACAACCTATAAAACAAACATAAGCACTCCAACCACACACACCTACAACCTTCACAACGGGGAACCGTCATGTTCCAATAGCTGTTTATAGAACATTAACTGATACAAAAGGAATTCTTTACACATCGAAACAAACTTAGTTGAATGTTTGTATTGCTGTTTTTCATGAAGTATTATTTAATAAATGTTCTCAAGGACACAAAACCATAATTAAACTAACTTAGCAAAACCCCTAAAATTATTCATAATTGCAATCACTACCAGTTGTCAAGAAAAGTAAACATGGATAAATAATAATAAAAAATGGAGATTTGTGTGCCGATTATGTCGATGTAAGTTATTCCGTTTCATTGTTGCAGCCCCAGTGTGCGGCCTACTCATCGTCAGATTCTCTTGTCGCATTCCAGCAATAGTAGGGGCTGTATTGTTGTGTCTAAGTATGACTTTGACGTCTTTCTCCGACGATCTGGCGTTTTTCCTCTTCAGTTATTCACTTTTGGGAGGTAAGCAAATGTGGCACACAAGCTGCATAAACACCATTAGTCTCTACCAACTGCGATCTGTTCAAGTGGCAAACATGATGCATGAAAAGTTTATCAAAAAAAAAAATACAATGCTTATGTTATGAAGTTACTGAAAACATTATATATATATATAATGGGTGTTTATGACACGAGCGACTAATTCTTACCCAGCATTGACAACACAGTAATAGTTATATACACTATAATCAAAATTATTTACACTATAATAAATATATATAACAAGTCTATTGGAAAATGACTTATGGACACTCTCCAGAACTCCTTTCGACATGGAACTGGCGGAGGGGCAAAGAGACGTTCTAGAAATTTTGACGATTTTTCAGACGTTTTGGCAGATTGTGCAAGATAAGGTTGCCAAGCCTAGAATCTAATCAATTCTACAAAAAATAACCTGTGATTGTGTTGAAAATGTACATACTGAATCTATGTGTTGGTAATATAATCAATATTTTTTTTTATATATTTATATACAGGCATAGGTATGTGTCTTGTCTACTGTCCGGCTGTTGTTGTTGTGAGCCAATACTTCACCACCCGACGAGGACTAGCAATGGGTATAGCGACCTCATCATTTGGATCCTTTCTTTTCCCGACCATCGTTGAATTCCTGTTCGATTATTACGGCTTCCTCGGGGCATTTTTAATGCTAGCAGGCCTAACACTGAATACTATGGTATGCGGGAGCCTTTTCAGACCACTTCCGATAACAGATATATCTAAAAGGTAAAGTATTCCATCATAGTTACAATGTGTAACTGCGATAAAACACTAAAACAAGACTGGATGTTGAAATACACACTGGATTGATTGTTCTTTTTTAATTTGTGTTTTATTTTCTTCTGTTTTCTTTTATGTATGTGTTTATTTATATTCCGTGCGGAGGTTCGAGCAATAATATATATGACCTCCATAACACTTGAGTCATGTAGCCTTTTATGTATTTGTTTAATTATATCCCGTTGGGAAGTTCGAACACTAGTAGATATCCTCCGTAACACTGGATGCATGTAGCCTGTTTGCCACACATCTGCACATATTTCTAACATCATTGGAAATATTCATTATAATTTTCTCTTGTTTATCATCTCAATAAATCATTCGTATAACAACAACATGAAATCATGTTTACTCTAAAATGAGTATTAATCGCTTGATTTCAAAGGGGCAATCTAATTGAAATCTAGATACTCATTCTCACTCAGTTACATGAACCCAGAAGGGTAGTAGGTTTGCAATTTAAAAGCAAACGCGTTTTAAAAGGGAGAGAGAATAGCCAACTTTATTTTTATTAAGTGTGCATTAAATTGGAATATTCTAAATCTTATTCAATTACTCTGCAATATTTTATATTTTGACCAACACGTATGACATTTTTTACATATACAAATTTATAGTATTCAGAGATTACATTTAAATCCTGGAAAGGCCTTGTCACATATCAAATATAGAAAACCCATTTTTGTACAATGAACATACAGTGGCAAAGGTTATTTTTAAGTAGGTAAAAGGGCACAGTCAATGTAGCATCAGAGGACGGGTCGCCCACAAGGAACACGCATGTCAAATACCTAAGATGTATCCGCATTAGTATTATCACAAACTTTAACCTTAGTGACTACAGATGACAAATCATATTCATCCCTGGACATCAGCAAGCTAGAAGTGAATTTCCAAATTTATTGTCATGGAATACTGTTGTTCAATATGACATCGTAACAAGTATTGTCCATGCATCTTTCTCCTAAATATCACTACCTGTATAATAAATAAAAAGACTGAACAAGTAGAATGTTAAACAAATAGTCGGATAAATAGATATAATTGACGAGTTATTGCTGGTGAACATTTCTTTAGGTGTTCCGGTTGATCTTTTACTTTATTTTCAGGAAGGAGGCTAAAAATCGAGATGAAAATACAAGGGAGGATGTCGGTGCTAGAAACTGTTGTATTTGCCCAGGAAGATTGTCGGGTGATTCTCAGTGTGGTATCAAGAAGAAAATAATATCGGATTTGAGATTCCCTACATTTATCGCCGCAATGGGCTTATTAGGTATTTTGTTTCAGTCGGCTTTCACATTTATTCCTCTGTACGCGAAACAGATTAACATTGATGAACATGAAACCACTTTTATCATGGGTGTAGCACTATTGTCCGATACATTCAGTCGGATTTCACTTGGTGCGATTTTTGACAGTCGATACGTGAAAACCTACAGAGTTATCGTATATAACGTTTTTTTGTTGGTTCTTGGAATTACAGCCTTGGTGTTTCCTTCTACTGATACAATCTTGGAAATATGCGTGGTTTGTGCAGCATATGGGTTTGCGTTGGGATGCGTTATTTCACAAAAAACTGTTGTGCTTGTTGACATTATCGGCATAAACCATCTTCCCGAGGCTCTTGGGATTACGCTTCTGTTCCAGGGAATTGGATGTTTGATTGGTCCATTGATTTCCGGTAAGTTTATGACGTATATGTTCATGAAATAGGATATCAGCAAATACGTTACAAAATGGTTTACATAATAGAAAGTGTCATTGTTTTTAAGTGTGAGCATTATGGAATATTACCTCTATATTATTGTTATCAAGGAGAGAAGCTTATGACATGGTTCTTTATTTACAGGCTATATAAAAGACACAACAGGCGTTATCGATGGCGGTTTTTATTTCGGAGGCGTTTCTACAATCGTCGGAGCCGTAATGTTTGCCTCTGCTAACACAATACATCACTTCAAATCTAAACGTGAAGTTCCAGCTGTACATCCTAATGAAAACTAACACTTATTGATCTTCACTATCAGATTCTGTTGTTTCTTATTATTTTTTTTCTGCGTTACTTTGTCGTTACTTAACTCTTTCCGTACTTTGTGTTCTTTCCGGATTCCGTACCGGAATTAGTTATTAGGCTCGCCCCCGGAAGTTTAAACAAAATGGCAGACTACATGGGCATGTTTGGTGTTTTGTTTTGTTTCATATAGAAACAGAAAAGTTAGTGTTATCTTTGTACATAATTAAGAAACATTTCGCTAATTGAGATCTAGATTAGATTTATCACACTGAAACGTCCTAGACTCTGATATCTAAACTGCAAATGTAGCAAGCCGCCATATTGTTTACATTTGGAACATAATGAAAAAATATCAACGATTACTCTGCCGAAAAAAAACCACGTAAAACAAACGAAATAAAAACTAATTTATCAACCAAAGTGTTTGTTTCAAAAGCTTTCAAGACATTTTATATATCATTGCATTTGGTAATTGTATTTTTCGGTTGATGCTGTCAACAAATCAATACTTTAAAAACGTCAACTTAGTCTGTCGACTATAGTCGACAGCGGGGAAGACGGAGCTTGAAATCATGTCGACTATAGTCGACAACGGGGAAGAGGGAGCACATTTTTATGTCGACTATAGTCGACAACAGTACTGAAAGAGTTAATCATTTGGTAGAATATGAACTTAAAGTTTTTCAAGTATAACATGTGCCCTGTTTTCCAAAGGAAACATTACGATAATTTTATGAAGGGCGAAAATCCAATATTATTGTCATTGATTACATATCATTCATGCAATTATATTAGCATGTGTATATAATATACATGGCCAACCTCTAATTATGTTTTCAAAAGAGGTAATAATAATAATAATATTTTTATGTTGGTTATTATGTTTAGCGTTATCATTACACATCGTTTTGAATATCTGCTCCGATATCTTTTAAATATCGACTCATTTTTTTTATGTTAAGACCTGTTTTGTGATAAATTAATTTGTATCATCGAAGTTTTTCCCCAGGTATTCGGTAATAATTACGACCTCATTAAACAAAATGTTTTTTTTTTTTTTTTAAACCTTAAGCGCATTACCACTTCAACTTTTCCGTAGCATACCATCATTTTAGGATATATCTGAAGCAGCGAGGCATTGTTTTTACATTTTACTGGCGAAAGTAAACATAGAGATGAATTTCAGAAGTTCTTTTGGGTATCAAACTTTAGAAATACTTCTTAGATTTTACGATGTCTAGAATCGTGATTGCTTAATATGTGATTATCTGTCATGTTGTAAATTTATAACCTTTACATAAGTTTAATGTCACAGGCTCAAACGAGTTTACATTTTGTGACACCTTCTTTATAACAGGGGCCTAGATTATTAACTAGACATCTAACGTTCTGGGATAAATGGCTACAAAGTTTCATTGAGCTTAATTCTTTAAAAAACAACTTCTCAATAGTTTGCCAGTAGTATGGTTATCAAGGTAGATGATATGGACGACTATGACTTTTATTGTCACTGGGGAAAATGTGAACTGATATCTTCTTATAAAACAACAGGCACAAGATTAAAGTTGATGATATTTCACATGTAGCAAGCTTAGATGACGGTAAATCCAGTTTGTCGAAATTAAATTGCAATACCTAGAACAAATTTTCACGATTTTGCAGAAATGAATCCGGGTTATTAGCACCTGATTTGTATCAAACAATATCAATGCTGTATTCAATATTATAATTGCATTAAAGGTTGAACTTCTTAATATCCAAGATGCCCTGATAAATAATATTGGTTCTGTAGCATGCTTGGATAAAGGGCTACCAAGTTTGTTCAAATGAATGACAATTACCTATATTCAAGGTCACATAGATCTAATAGGCTGAAATATTTAAACGTTTTTTTTTTGCTCATCAACCAAAATACCCAGGGACTTCATATTCGGTCTGTATCATGCTGGGGTGAATTGCTACCAAGTTTGTTCAAATGAATGACCTTAAGCTATATTGAAGGTCACAGGGGTCAAATATCCTAATATATATTTAAACAACTTCTTATCAAAAACCAAGACTCCCAAGGGAATTGATATTTTGTCTGTAGCATGCTGGGGTGAAGAACTACCAGGTTTGTTGTAATGAACGAGTACATTCAAGGTGACAGGGGTCGATTTGGTTTTGTTTGGTTGATTTTGGTTGAAGTCCTATTAACAGCTAAGGTCATTTAAGGACGGCCTCCCGTGCGTGCGACATGTATGCGTGTGGTGAGTGCGTATGTGTGTTTTTGGAGGCTGCGGTATGTTTGTGTGAAGTCTCCTTATGGTAGGCCGGGACTTTTGCCGATTTATAGTGCTACCTCACTGGAGCATACTGCCTAAGACATCCAGCAGCACACTCCACCCGGTCACATTATACTGACAACGGGTGAACCAGTCGTCCAACTCCTAATATTTACACTTGCAAAGTTTTGTCACTATATAACAATACCAGACCGATTTGTTTACCATTCTTGCATGGAAACATTGACCTTTGAACTTCGAGTGCTTCGGTCGCGGTCTGTTTTCTGTTACTCTCGATGAACGCGTGATGAAATGTTTCTTAAAATAAAACAACACGCTTTGTTTACCATTGTTAAATGTATAAAAATAACATGTTTGACAATATTAAATATGATAATCTATCAAAATGTTTTTGTTATTTATGTTAATATCATAATAAAAAACAGAACTATTTTTTACCGCGGAAAAAAAGTCTCAATTTGTTGTGAAGCGTCACCATTGGCTGTTCTAATAATTGACTTCTCCCACTGTGTCCGACTTTTATATGATTTTTTTTATTTACAAAGAAAAAATATTGTAATCACAAAAACTTATAGAAACAATATCCGTAAGTGTAAATATAGGGATTGGATTTCACTTTTATGTTAACCATGCTTTTATGGAGCAATTCCTCTAAGAATATATTCTAAATGGGGCGCTAGCGCGCCCCCATAGAATATATTCATAGAGGAATTGCTCCATAAAAGCATGGTTAACAAAAAAGTGAAATCCAAACCCTATATATGCTGAGCGCTAGGCAGGAGTAGCAACTACCATTTTTAAAGACTCTGGTATGTCTCGGCCAGGGGACAGAACCCAAAGCCTTCCTCACAGGGACGAACGCTCAGCTAAAGGCCAAAAGTGAGGCATTGTCAAGGGAGACATTAGGAAGAAGAAAGTCTGTAAGAAAGAAGAGAAAAGATAATCCCAAATTCAGTCGCCTCTTACGATCATGCAATGGGGGCAGCAGGTAAAAATCTTATGCCCTACCTGCAGGGCCTTGCAGGGGTCGAATAGGATGAAATCTTTTGAAAGACTTTTTTCTCAATAACCAAGCGTCCAAGGGAGTTGATATTGAGTCTGTAGCATGCCAGAGTGAAGAACTACCAGATTTGTTGAAATGAACGACTTTGACGTACATGTACATTCAAGGTGACAGGGTCGAATAGGATGAACTATTTTAATAGACTTCTTCTCAATAACCAAACGTCCCAGTGAGTTGATATTGGGCCTGTATCTTGCTTGGATGAAAGGCTACCGAGTTTGGTCAAATGAATGAACCTGAACTACATTCAAGGTCACAAGGGTCAAATTGGCTTTAATCTTCAAACAACTTCTTATCAATAGCCAAGACTCACAGGGAGGTGATATTGCGTCTGTAGCATGCTGGGTGAAGAACTACCAGGTTTGCTCAAATAATGGCCTTGACCTACATTCAAGGTCACCGGGGTCAAATAGGCTGAAATCTTTAAACAACTTCTCAATAACCAAGGGTTTCTGTAGCATGCTTGGGTGAAGAGCTATAATATTTTAGCAAAACCATGATTTAAGAATTCAATATAACAACAGACTTACAAAACTCCTGAAATAATCGGAGGGTCCATATATGAAAGGATCACTGTATTGCATGTGAGCGATTTTGTTATTTGATGTTATCATCAACAATAAAAAATGAAATAGACATTCTCGTTTTTGGGTTGTAATTAATTAGTCAATGGAATCGCTAAACAGCTGATTCCAATTTGGCGAGAAAGGTAATCAATTACAGAAATAAAAAGATATGGTTCCACATAACAGTAACAGGGTTTAAAGGATGTTTTCGTTTGTAAAGTTATATACATGAGATATAAACCTATGACAATAAACGATAATGAACCAAACCAAACAAAGACTACATTTGTTTGACGGCATCCTCCAGTTTCTTAACGGAATCCAAATGGTCACTGCAATTCTGCATATGGCGCATCGGTGCTTAGCAGTTTAATATTCTACGGTACAGTGTAAGAGTTCTGGTACAATTCTAGATAATACCAATGCTGGTAGATAGACAGACAGACATTCTTTATTTCCTCTTCAACAGAGATTGTGTATGTCAAACAGTTTACATTTTATATAATGTGATCTGACTTAATATTGAACATGGTAATATACATATCGATTCATATATATTTGTAAAAATAGATAGATAACTTAATAGATATATTCCTGCATTAAAATTGTACAATACGATAAACTAATTGTAGAAAACAAAAACAAAACAAATATGCCTTTATCTTATACAATAATGGACATCTTATGATAATAACTTTTATATTATTTTTTTTATTTTAAGCTAATTACATTGAAGTCTCCATCTCGTACAACATTCCATTGATATATCTAGACATATTTAATAACAGTGCTTCCCATTCTATATCTGATAAATATACATTTGAGCGATCACCAAATAAAAAACTACATTGATCTTCATTGGTTAATTCTGAAAATTTTACATACGATAGTACTTCTATAGCATTAACAACACCATCCATCATTTTATCACGACTTAAATATAAACATGGACATTCTAGTAAGAAATGCAGAATAATATCTTCACTTATTTTATCACATAATTTGCATTTAACTGCTTCATTTTCACAATATATTGAGTGTTTAAAAAATTATCGAGGTCCCGCACATGCTGCCGGGTACGAATATACTCAGGACATAGTCATTAATAAACGATTCTATATCAAATTTAATGATTATGTTATATATATATCAGACAAGAATCCTGTTACAATTGTTGATGAGCTACTATACATAAACTGGCAAACTGACAAAAATAGTTTTCCACAAGAACTTAACACCACCTAAGCACAATTTATTCCAAAGCAATAATTTTCGTCTCTCCACTTCGCCCCATATTTTCAAACGATCCTAAGCATTGGACTGTTACTGCTGACGAGGAGGTTTTGGGGAGACCAATGCAGCGTCTACATGCGTACTTATGTGTATGTTCTAATTCCTCTATAGCTTTCTTGGTATAAGAGTTCCAAAGCTCACAACCATACAACATACTTGAATAAACAATACTTTTAACAATATTAAAACTTGATACAGGGTTTAAACCATTAGGATGAATTCCGATACATAGAAGTGAGTTTAAAATAGTTCTTCCTTTTACACAAGCATCACTAATACTACTACTTGATGTAAGTTACTGGTAAACATAATCCCAGCGTACGTTTTCTGTGAGGCTATTGGAATGTGATCAGAACCAATTTTACATTTTGATAACACATCATTTTGTGCTAGTTGACATTGACGTTTGGACTGAAATATTACTAACGAGCTCTTAGCAGAGTTATAGTTGAAACGCCAATGAGTAGAATACGTGTACAAGCTCACGTTGAAAAAGTCCTATTGATGCTGACAATACTAAGGTGTCGTCAGCTAGAAGTACACATGGTACATGAATATCTTTAATTAATATACCATAACCTAGTCTGTCTAATTCATTTGCTAAGCACCAATCAGAGAGAACTCGGCCTTGACCGACACTTTGATCTATGGAGTACATAGGACTTAGTTTGCCATCAAAGAGCACTGAAGCTTTAACGTCAACAAATGAATCATACACGATCCTCCAGAATCTACCATTAAATCCTAATATATACACTTTATGTAGCAATCCTTTAATCCATACAGTGTTGAACGCCTTTTATTATCAAGAAAAGCTGTATAAACTTTTGATTTTTTCTCAATATAGTAAATGTAAGAGATAGATTCTCTAACAATGAAAGCAGCTGTTATACTACCAAATTGTTCCCTAAACCATTGCTGCAATTTATTCGGGGAATTAATCTCATCGCATTTCTCAATTAAACTGAAGAATACAATTTTTTTCTAAGATTTTCTGTAACACGGGCGTTAATGTTATATCTCTGTAATTATCCATTAATAGTCTATCTCGTTTTCCATCCTGATATAATGTAACGACAATACCATATTTAAAGTGTTCTGGATAGCTTTCGTTTTCAATAATGCTATTAAACAATTTTTTTCCATCATTTTGCTACTGGCATATTTTATATGCTCTAATACAAACTGTCATGTTCCCCTGCTTTACCGCAGCTTGTTTTAGAAATAGCAAGTTTTACTTCAAGTAAAGTTAAAGGACGATCACATATGCCATCCAAATTATCAAAACTTTCATCACTTATGTTACTTACGGCATTTTCAATATAAATCTTAAAGTTTTCATTAAAATGTGGTTGTCTTACAGGACATACGAGTCTACTGAAATGCTCGTACCTGGCTTGTCTCAAAATATCTGGATCGCGCGATATTTCCCTGTTAATTAACGATTAACAATCCTTTAATCCATACAGTGTTGAACGCCTTTTATGATCAAGAAAAGCTGCATAACTTTTGATTTTTTCTCAATATAGTAAATGTAAGAGACAGAATCTCTAACAATGAAAGCAGCTGTTATACTACCAAATTGTTCCCTAAACCCTTGCTGCAATTTATTCGGGAAATTAATCTCATCGCATTTCTCAATTAAAGGGACAATTTAGTCAAGCATGCTTTTTATAATTCAAGCAGAATAGATAAAACACATATCCAGACAAAAGAATTCGCGGTCAACAATTATCTACTACGTAGCCAATGTCCAGTATGGTCAGTTTAAGTTTGGGGAAAGCCCACGTCAAATATAGCAATACTCCAAATATAGTGCAACATGTTGCGTCCTCTTGCGGGAACAGAGTTACTTGTAAACACATCCACGCGATCGAAGCACAGAGTGACGACACGGTAGATCTAATTTCACATATACTTATTTCTTTGGATATTGCTTTAACAACATGCGTGGCAAACAGTTGTTACATGTATCATAATTGATAGATTCAATAATGATTTGTTTTGACAATTCAAATCGACCAAACACAGGTTTATTCCAGGGTCACCGAACGGGAATTCGTGTTCATGTAATTGTGTACACACATGCATTCATACGGCCGATTCTTCATTGTTGTCGCAACCGTTCGAAAAACTCACATCTGTTATATTCATGACCTAACAGTAATTCTCCATATATTTTGTTTATCCATTCACTGTCTACGTTTGGTACGAGACCCGCAACATATAGTTAAAATATCCGCTAACAGCTTCAAATGCAAACCAATGTTGTTTACAGTCACGAGACGGGGCTGTGCTTGCACACATGTATACAAAGTGTGTAGAGATGACTTGCTCATTTGCATATAAATCGTATGGTTATACGATTATGACCCCCTTACAATTAATTAAAAAACGCATGGAAAACATAAACTCGTATCAATATATGACCAAGGATAGTTCATAAGGAGAACTGAAGTACACTTTCATGAAATAATTTGTGAAATGATAAAAAAGTAAACAAACTTGACTAAATTGTCCCTTTAAACTGATGAATAAAAAATGTTTCTAAGATTTTCTGTAACACGGGCGTTAATGTTATATCTCTGTAATTATCCATTAATAGTCTATCTCGTTTTCCATCCTGATATAATGTAACGACAATACCATATTTAAAGTGTTCTGGATAGCTTTCGTTTTCAATAATGCTATTAAACATTTTTTTTCCATCATTTTGCTACTGGCATATTTTATATGCTCTAATACAAACTGTCATGTTCCCCTGCTTTACCGCAGCTTATTTTAGAAATAGCAAGTTTTACTTCAAGTAAAGTTAAAGGACGATCACATATGCCATCCAAATTATCAAAACTTTCATCACTTATGTTACTTACGGCATTTTCAATATAAATCTTAAAGTTTTCATTAAAATGTGGTTGTCTAACAGGACATACGAGTCTACTGAAATGCTCGTACCTGGCTTGTCTCAAAATATCTGGATCGCGCGATATTTCCCCGTTAATTAACAACTCACACGAGTGGGACTTTTTACCTATATATCTCTTCCTTCGAACGGCTTGATAAAACGTCCAATGTCCATTTCTGCCATTGACTCCAATTCTGCGAACTGTTTACTCTCGTATTCATCGCGAGCTATATTTAATTCATTGCGAAAGTTTTTCTTCGGCAATTCATAATCCGAATAGGATTTGAACTCAAAACCTCTCGGCAGACCTTCACTAATCCAAAGTAACCTGATATTTCTCATCCTAGCATACAATGATTTGACCTGACGACAGTTCCGATACGGTTTGAAGTAATGCTTGAATTTTTTACAGACGGTGTACGTTTCGCTGTAGTGGAAAGCAAATCAACTATAGTTCCTACGTTATAAGACTGTGAACAAGTATTTTCAATCATTGTGTCAATTGCTTGTTTATAGTTATTTATATCTAACTATGTGACCTTCTTCCAGTTAACAGAGTAAGTAGGAGTCGACACTTTGTATGTATAACGCGCAACGTAAGTTGTATAGGTCGATGATCGGATACGTTAAGAAAATGATCATCGCATATTCAACAAGATGCGACAAGATCAAGTTTAGAAGATGGTATCAATATATGGTCTATTAAAGACACCCTACCACCATCACCCGAGATGTAAGTATAATTAGGCCCATTATACCAGTTTTGCGAATTAGCGGATACTAAATACCGATCTTGTATAAACTGTTGGAGAATTCGTCCTCTCTCGTTAGCTTCCACACTGTTTTTACTACCAAACTCTTTGGATAAGTGGGCATTAAAATCGCCCATAACTATAACTGTTCCACTCTCTACATATTTATCATACATGTCACATAAACACTGCATGGTATCTTTGTAATTGTTTAACGGCAAGTTAGTGGACGGCATAAGGACACCTATTATATAATAAGGCATACACGTATTTCCAACATCTACATGTACCCCTATTATTTTATCGTTACCATCTTGTAGTAAGGGCGTTACTTTAAGATTTTTACGCCATAACATAGCAACACTTCCAAACCCACGACCTTTCCTATTTTCAGGCTCTGTCGCTATTCTCTCATCATACCTTCCAATATATTTGTTATAATTATAAGTTATTGTCGATACCATTAAGCAAATTTAATTGTTCGGGCATTAACCAATGCTCTGCTATAAAGCTAATATCAGAATTATTAAGAGAACTACATAAATAACGTGTTCCATACATAACACCACGTATGTTACAACACCATAAACGCATTATGGCTACGATGATCAGAACAAAAAACAAAGTAGAATTGTACGCTACAAACTTAATCGTCATAACAGTCTCATTGGTAACTATTGAAGTTGTTGCCGCCTTCACTCGCAAACCCTGCATTCCAGTAGTTGTCGTCCTGTATACCATTCCAGGCGCGATCATTTTATAGTTTATGTGCCTCTGGACGCGTGCGATCCTGATCAGATCGGTCGAACCAAACGAGAACAAGCACGCTTAATGGCCATTAATTCTTTCTGTATGGCAACATCAGTCACTCTCTACATTTCCCCTTGCCGTATATGTTGGTTCTTTGTATTTGTCCCAGTATTTCAGGATGCGCACAAAAGTGACTGTAACGCCATAATCGGCGGCGTAACGCTTAATAGAGTCCACAACATCTTTGAATGAATCATCCGCCTTTATTCTTGATATTAAGATACGTTTTGTACGATTTTTACGCTGAACACCTTAAAACACATATTTAGATTGTTCATCTGGTCCATTGCGCGCGTGAGCCGTGTTGTTTTTCGGCGAGCTTTTCTGAGCTACCGGCCTCTCAGGACGGGGCGTCGTATTACCTTTTTAACCCAGTCGACATATGTGTCCTTTACACCAACACCAGTTCCGTCAGAGGATGTATCCAACACTATAACACAATCTAATTAAAGTACAGATGGTCATCCTCACTACGTTACATGAACATCTAACAACAACCTATAAGGGGTTACGTTCAGGGCCCAGTTGTTCAAAAGGTGATTAGGCTCATCACAGTTTAACAACAATATTAAAATCCTGATAAAATAGTTTCTGGTAAAACTTATTTGACAAAATTTTCTGAAACTATAACACCTATCAGTCTCTTCATACCTGCTGATTTTGAAGAATATAAACACATAGGATTTTAGGTAAAGGAGAAATGAGATTTTCACTAATCAAGTGATTAAGCTAATCACCTTTTGAACAACTGGGCCCTGATGACCTTTCAGATACAGTTTATGTGTATTTCACTTTCAGGGCGAATTGTCAACATGTCGATGTCATCGAAGCAAACCATTTCGTCACAACATGCATCGGGAGCAAACCTTTTCGGCAGAAAATGTATTTAATTGTAGAGATATGCTGTCTAGGACGAAATGACTTAAAGAAAATTGACAGATAATGCAAGCTATGTACTCTAGTAATGCTAATTCGGACATATAAAATTCACTTCCAAGATTCTGGAAGTAGTCATTTGATTGGCTAATTCAAGAGGTCACCCCGACGTGACCCCTACTGGAATGTTGTTAGATGTTCATGTAACGTAGTAAGAATGACCATCTATATTTTAATTAGATTGCACTATAACACTTGTCATTTGCTGCAGTACGATCCTGTTCAGCGTTGTTTGTTACCTCTCTTATAAGTTTGTACGTTATTCCCTGCAGACTTTTTCTGTTAACTTTCCACTATTTTGCTTAGTTAGTACATTTTTGTCAGTGACATTCGGTTTTGGTTTTGCCTTAGTAGTATCCTTTGTAGTGAATGTAATGTCTGATTTCAGTGTTCGTTTCCTTAACTGACTTCTCTGTTCCATATTCTGTTATCTTTCTTTGTCTTTGTTTCAATATGATTTCATCTCTATTCGTTATTTCACTTTTAATCATGCTGATTTCCTCTATTAATTCTTTTAATTGTACAGTGTACTTATATGTCATGCAATTTAACCTGTCCATCAAAACGTGTCGGAGGCCGACAATAAGTCGAAACAAATCCTCGATAGTGTCTCTGTCTATTGGCGCGTGACCTGCACGAGAGCTATCGTCTACACCTAGGGTGGTATGTGTACCTGGCGACTTACCACTCTGTAATAACTCAATGTCAGGGGTCCCCGAAGGGGGAAATTCTCACACGTAGACTTAGTGCGGTCCTTATATCGCAACAAAGGGTTGAGGTCAGAAACGTTTAATTATCCGTCCACATAATGAAACAAAATGTATACATCATCCAGTAACTTATCACTGGCTTGACTATTTCCACCATTCGTTCTTCTTATCAATTGACCAGCAGGTGTCTCGCTACGTCGTTGTTTAGCCAACTCAAATAAACTATTACGAATGGTTCTGATTTCAGTAACATCTTTATGTATACCAGAAAGGATCTGCTTAAATTTAAGCCGATCATAACTGCCAACGATTTCATACAAATGATCAGATATTTCAGTATTATTTGGAATAATACATCATTACTATCGGGCTCCTCGGTTGGCCCCATCATCGACATCGCAGATACTTGTATTAAACGTCTTTTCAAGAATCAAAACCAGCTTAGACTATATGCATTGTAGAATGGACGTACGCATACAATACACATCCAACAATTGCTCATATTACTTGTCTCATATTTCTGTAATTGCTGATTTCCCCAGAGCGACTTGTAAACAACTTCTGCTCATCAGGGGTCTCCCGTGCGTGCGATATGCATGCATGTGGAAAGTGCATATGTGTGTTTTGGGAGGCTGCGATATGTTTGTGTAAAGTCTCCTCGTGATAGGCCGGAACTTATGCCGATTTATAGTGCTACCTAACTGAAGCATACTGCCGAAGACACCCAGCAGGACACCCCACCCGGTCACATTATACTTACAACGGGCGAACCAGTCGTCCCACTCCTTGTATGCTGAGCGTTAAGCAAGAGTAGCAACTACCATTTTTAAAGACTCAAGTATGTCTCGGCTAGGGGCGAACGCTCATCGTAAGGCCAAAAGTGAGGCATTGTCAAGGGAAACATTAGGAATAAGAAAGTTGTTAAAAAGAGAAGAAATAAGAACACAAATTTAGTCGCCTCTAACGATCATGCGATGAGGGTAGCAGGTACAATTCTTACGCTCCAGCTGCAGGGCAGTTCACAAATACATATTACTCACACAATGAACACAATATAATAGACAAAGCTATAAGTTCAGCAACTCAAGTGTACAAATCTTCTAAATAAATGACATGTGTTCTTTTTAGTAAAGGATCTGGAGTTATTGTAATGTACCTCAGTAAATATACTACTAATGGTTTTGCAATTATGGTACCACGATTGGAAATATTAACTAATCATCTGATAGAATAGGAGAATTTTTCGTATTTGTGTGTTTAGGATAATGATATTCCACCCGACGCTGGATGTGGCCGTCATGATTTCCGATAGAAATATCTATCGATATATTATAGAGCGTTTTGCTAAGGAAGCACGGTAGCTTTTAAAGTTATTCTTCAAGTACCATATCTTCGTACAAGATTATCTAGACTTTGGCTATTAAATTTGGGATATCAAGACACAGGAGTATGGTTAATTAATTTGGGATATCAATATACAGTATTAGTATTTGGCGTGCTAGGCCCGTTCTACCGTCAGTGCTAAAGACTCCATAAGGCATGGAAAAAGAGAAAGGAAATCTTCATAAACGGATGCTTGAAAGAGATGCGATATGGCCTTCCTCTTCTAAATGGGCCTCACCGCTGGTTTTCGTCAGGAAGAAGGATTGAGTCATCCGCTATTGCATTAATGCGTTTCTACTCCCGAACATTTCAGACTGTAGTGGCACCCTCAGTATTACCGAATTCATGAGTAACATGGAAACGGTGTCTAATTATTGGCAGGTAAATATTGAGGGGCATATCGTCACACGATTGCATTCATTACTAAACATGGAGTATTTGAACACAAGAAGCTCCAATTCGGTCGCTGTAATAACAGTCATTTTCAGTCGTAGGGTACAGCTGAAGTGATCCGTCTTTTCATGGAAGGAATTCCTAGCTAATCTATATAGTAAAATGGTACAGATTTCTATAATCATGTTGAAAATTCGCTAATGGTATAGTCAAACCTTTTCCTGTAATATTCAAAGTGGGTAGTTCCATTTGTGCACAGGTGTGTTAACAAAACATATTGATCATGAATACTACTGTTTCCAGCAGGGTGCTGTTTTGGACCAATCTTTTTTGTTACAATTTTATATTGACAACATAGGGATTGTATCATTTATTTTTGAAGCATGGTTTACACGTATTCAAGTAATTATGTGATCAATTGTCAACATGTAAACAGTTTTGTCGCTAATCTAGACCAATATAACTACAAACAAAAGGCCCAGATGGCCTGTATCATTCACCTTGTTCATATGAGCGAACATAAAGTAATGTTCACATTATATTTGTTAATGTCTAACAATGTTATATTGTATATATATGAGTATGGGTTGGGGACATCAACTGCTTCAATGATATAACCTAGAAACAAAGTCAAGACTCAACATGATTGTGTTTAAAGAAACCTATAAAGTCCCTTGGGGTGGGGAAAGACCTGAGACCATGAGCTTATTTTAACATCAGCATTGTGATCATCTCTTGATCTCAATCATATCAAAAGTTCCGGCCTATCACAAGGAGACTTCACACGAACATACCGCAGCCTCCAAAAACACACATACGCACTCACCACACGCATGCATGTCGCACGCACGGGAGGCCGTCCTTAAATGACCTTAGATGTTAATAGGACGTTAAACTAAATAAACCAAACCAAATATAGCTAGCAATATAGTCAAATTGCTCCCTTTTGCCCCGCCCTTGATGAGTGGAGGATCAGCCCATCATTTGTAGAAATTTAAATCCCAGTCACCTAGAGATTTGGTTTAGTTTGGTTTATTTTGTTTAACGTCCTATACTACCATTTGGCAACAGTTCAATGCTTAATTATAAACCACTTATATACATAGACACATGTATTTGTCAAATGAACAGTGTGATGCATATTTTAATCACAATCTATTATTTCTGAGGGAGGTATTTTCTTTCTTCTTTGTTTCTTATCAGTCATTAAAATAATGCATGACAATATTTGGGAACATTTGCAACTCGTAGTATATTAGGAATACATTGCGAAATTATTGGGCAGGTTAACGAAGAAAGCACATATAGTCAGTGGGCAATCTCAAATATACAAGTTATCATGAATGTTCCGTCAGTGCTCCCATATACAACCGTTAATTTTGTCGACCGGATTCCATTGGAGTTTATAATTCAGTCCTTCTTATCCGGTAAATGTTGCACCGACCCATTTTCTTGTGAGCGTGTTAATGCACACAGATTCTATTAAGATGGCATATATGGTTTGTCATGTCCTCACAGCAAGTGATATGACTTTCGGGACAATTTCGTCCTTTCGCCAAGAGAGGATGTCGTTAACTTTGTGTTTTTTATATTAAACCGTCAAGTGTTTCATAAATTCTTTGGTTTGTTTTTGTTTAATGTCCAATTAACAGGGCTAGTGATAAAGTGTCGGAACACCTTTTTGTTAGTATACTCTGAAAAACAAATTGGCGACAAGAAATCATCTTAAATATTTAATGATAGTTGCGGGTGCGATATTTTCTTAAAATCGAAAAAGTATGATTGCATGATCAGAAGGTATGCACGTCAAATTTCAAATTGGATAAACAAAATTGTCTGATATAGGGTAATCCTTGATTAATTTTTCATTTAGTGTATTTTTGTGCCTTTAGTAACTTAGTTCCACGTGACTCACACAAGCAGCAAAATATCCGACAGTAAATATGCTGTTTCTTTCACCAAGACAGGCCAAGGATTTGTTAAACAATGTATTACATGCCAGTGGTGCCTAGATATTTTGGCCACACTTCGAAACTGAATTCTGAATGTTACAAATGGGGACAATTAGCATTCTATTGGATGTTATTACTATGTTTTAGACAATAGATGATAGATCATTCTCAAGATGTCATTATAAAGTAGGATTTGCTTGATTACGTTTGGTGCCTGCTTAAATTTGAAAGTGACTTTAAAATCAAAAGGGGTCAATTGCGTAAATCTCGGACATAACTAATTCAAATGATATTATTGGCGGTATTTCTTAGACATACGGATAAACTTTAGATATATAAAATGTCTTTTAAACAGATTAAATGTTTATTATATGTTACAACGTTGATGTTATTAAATCTTTAATTAGTTTGAAATCATTTATTTTCACATTCCGCATTTATCTACGACATATCACTCCTGTGAAACGCAATATTAAGTTGAATATTTTTAGTTCTGATGAAGAAATAAAGAATGCAAAGAATGTGTCATGCCGGTGATGGTTTGTACTGACATCGGGATATTTCGTCATTTTTTTTCTGGTTTTAGGAAATATAAATATGTCCTTGTAATATACGGGATATGTGGGGGGAAATCAATCTTGGTTATCAAAGCATATGATCAGTATACAATGTCTTGTGCCTCCATGGTATATATATCATTAATAATGGTTACAAATAT
>NC_047027.1:32663851-32686431 GCF_902652985.1 Pecten maximus | reverse complement strand
CAAAAAAAATTTGAAAAGCATTTTGAAAATTTATTTCAAAAATCTATTTTAACAAACAATTGAACAAGCCAATTATCTCGAAAAGCATTATACTTTTGTATGCAGACATATACATGTATATACTAGAAAGTTATAATTGTTAAGATTATTAGGTCAGCTGAGACCAATTAAGTGACCTATTGCAATCACATTTTCCGGAGTCGTGTGTCGTAAACAGTTTACATTTTTGACTTCTACTCATAATCAACCAAGAGGCCCAGGGTCATGCTATTGGGCTAGCATGCCAGCAATCTAATTAAAATGTAGATGGTCATTTTCACTACATTACATGAACATCTAACAACATCCCATAAGGGGTCACGTCGGGATGACCTTTTGAATTAGCCAATCAACAGACTACTCCCAGAATCTCGGAAGTGAATTTTATGTGTCCGAATTAGCGTGACTAGAGTGCATAGTTTGCATAATCTGTCAATTTGTTTCAAGTCATTTCGTCCTGGTAAGCATAAAGCTAATAATATACATGCTGTGCCGAAATGGTTTGCTTCGATGACATCGAAAAATTGACAATTCGCTCTGGAAGTGAAATGCACATATCTCAAAGGTCATTAGAACGTGACCCCATATGGGATGTTGTTAGATGTTCATGTAATAAAAATGACTATCTAGATTTTAATTAGATTGGCATGCATGCCAGGATAAGGTTTGTTAAAATGAATGACTTTGACCCACTTTCAAGGTCACAGGGTCAACTGTATTCAAATTTTCAAATTTTCAAAATATATATAGCATGCTGGAATGAAAGGCTACCAAATATATTCAAATGCATGACCTTGATGTACTCTCAAGGTCAGATCAAAGGTGTAAAAATCTTTTCAATGACTTCTCAATCTAACAAAAAAGCCAAGAGTCAGATTCTTATTAACTTAGAATTGGTTAATTTTACTGAATATTGTTTACTGTCTGCTAGTAATAATGAGGGGTTCCAAATGAAAACGAATTTGTTAAAATGGTGTCACAAACATGTCTCATTGTGATGTAATTTGATTTAGTTAGATTGATCCATATAGGCATAGTTGTTTTACTACAAACTTTATTGAAAGCTTCAAATTAAACCTAACTTATTGCAGAATATCCCTTTAAATACTTTCTATCCTGAAAATATACTGTAGTTTGATAAGTTTTTGTGTATTTTTTTCTTTTTTTTTTCACTTTTTTTTTGCAGAGTCACTTTCAATGTCGGAGTCGGTAATAACAGAAGGATTCACATCAGAAATGTCAAACAGCCGAGGAAGAGGAATGGTCCATCACACTTTGTTTAAACTGCTGGTAAACGATAACAGGGTTGTGATGAATTGTGGAGGGGGAAGTCTCAACAATGAACCTTCAGTACGTAACATAACATTCAATTACACAGTCGTCCATGACGAAAAATTTCATTTCCCAGAATCATCAAGGACTTCATCTCGCTTTTCTCATCTCAAAGATAATCATGGAGAGCAGGAAGTTAACTGCCCACAGCAACATGTTAGGACATTTGTGTCGGATATCATTGTGGAAGAAAAAGATACAGAAACCAAGGAAGTCAAAGAGACTCTTGTTGTTGATGTGAAAAAAGGCTTACATCTAACCTACATCGATGAGTGCGAACTTAAATATAAACTTTTACCATCCGCGCTGAAACAGAAGTCTGCACTGGGATTATTAATCTGTGCCAAGGAGGGAATTCTGATGAAATATTCAGTTATAGACCAAGGTTTGCAGTTAAGACAGAATCGCTATAAGTTTAAAGATAATGGTTTACCTGAAGACATGGTAGAACTGATGTGTGATCTCCATTATAACATATAAATGTCATGACAGTGATCAGACTCTGGTTCAGTTCTCCTCTCATACTTCATTTAGTGACGTTCAGAATAACGACTAAGTATCCAGTGTTTAGGATGCATCTAGAAGTAATTGTCAAATTGTCCAATCGTTTCTATAAGTTGTTTCAGACTTTGTCCAAAGTCGTTTCTGTTGTTAATTCTGGTTACTTTTACATGGGCAACAAAAAATCTTTTCAGTACAAATTCATCGTTTGGTTATCTTTTTCCTGATAAAAGTCAAATTTAGTATTTATAAATCAATTACTTCGATCTTTTCCTTCTGCACCACATTGTGCCAAAATTAATTGTTCCAGAAACATTGAGGATTTTATTGTAAAGGACCTGATAATTTAATTTCCTCACTAAAAAGTTTTTGCTATGATGTCTGACATATGGCTTCCTATCCATCAATCTAATTAAAATCTAGATGGTCATTCTCACTACGTTGGGAATGACCATCTAGATTTTAATTAGCTAGCTTTTTTGTAGCTAGAGTCCCGGGTCTGAGTCCCGGGTATGAGTCCTGGGTTTGAATCCTGGGTTTGAGTTCTTGGTCTGAGTCCTTGGTCTGAGTCCTGGGTCTGAGTCCTGGGTCTGAGTCCTGGGTTCGAGTCCTGGGTCCGAGTCCTGGGTCTGAGTCCTGGGTTTGAGTCCTGGGTTTGAGTCCTGGGTTTGAGTCCTTGGTTTGAGTCCTGGGTTTGAGTCATGGGTCCGAGTCCTTGGTCTGAGTCCTGGGTCCGAGTCCTGGGTCTGAGTCCTGGGTCTGAGTCCTGGGTTTGAGTCCTGGGTTTGAGTCCTGGGTCTGAGTCCTGGGTTTGAGTCCTGGGTTTGAGTCCTGGGTCTGAGTCCTAGATCTGAGTCCTGGGTTCGAGTCCTGGGTCTGAATCCTGGGTTTGAGTCCTGGGTCTGAGTCCTGTGTTTGAATCCTGGGTGTGAGTCTTAGGTCTGAGTCCTGAGTGTGAGTCTTAGGTCTGAGTCCTGGGTTTGAGTCCTGGGTCTGAGTCCTGGGTCTGAGTCCTGGGTTTGAGTCCTGGGTTTGAGTCCTGGGTCTGAGTCCTGGGTCTGAATCCTGGGTTTGAGTCCTGGGTCTGAGTCCTGTGTTTGAATCCTGGGTGTGAGTCTTAGGTCTGAGTCCTGAGTGTGAGTCTTAGGTCTGAGTCCTGGGTTTGAGTCCTGGGTCTGAGTCCTGGGTCTGAGTCCTGGGTTTGAGTCCTGGGTTTGAGTCCTGGGTCTGAGTCCTGGGTCTGAGTCCTGGGTTTGAATTCTTGGTCTGAGTCCTGGGTTTGAGTTCTTGGTCTGAGTCCTTGGTCTGAGTCCTGGGTTTGAGTCCTTGGTTTGAGTTCTGGGTTTGAGTCCTGGGTTTGAGTTCTTGGTCTGAGTCCTGGGTCTGAGTCCTGGGTCTGAGTCCTGGGTCTGAGTCCTGGGTCTGAGTCCTCGGTCTGAGTCATAGGTCCGAGTCCTTGGTCTGAGTCCTGGGTCTGAGTTCTGGGTTTGAGTCCTAGATCTGAGTCTGAGTCCTGGGTTTGAGTCCTGGATCTGAGTCCTGTGTTTGAATCCTTGGTCTGAGTCCTGGGTCTAAGTCCTGGGTTTGAGTCCTGGGTTTGAGTCCTGGGTTTGAGTCCTGGGTTTGAATCCTTGGTCTGAGTCCTGGGTTTGAGTTCTTGGTCTGAGTCCTGGGTTTGAGTCCTTGGTTTGAGTCCTGGGTTTGAGTTCTTGGTCTGAGTCCTGGGTCTGAGTCCTGGGTCTGAGTCCTGGGTTTGAGTCCTTGGTCTGAGTCCTGAGTCTGAGTCCTGGGTTTGAGTCCTGGGTCTGAGTCCTAGATCTGAGTCCTGGGTTCGAGTCCTGGGTCTGAATCCTGGGTTTGAGTCCTGGGTCTGAGTCCTGTGTTTGAATCCTGGGTGTGAGTCTTAGGTCTGAGTCCTGAGTGTGAGTCTTAGGTCTGAGTCCTGGGTTTGAGTCCTTGGTCTGAGTCCTGGGTCTGAGTCCTGGGTTTGAGTCCTGGGTTTGAGTCCTGGGTCTGAGTCCTGGGTCTGAGTCCTGGGTTTGAATCCTTGGTCTGAGTCCTGGGTCTGAGTCCTTGGTCTGAGTCCTGGGTTTGAGTCCTTGAATTGAGTTCTGGGTTTGAGTCCTGGGTTTGAGTTCTTGGTCTGAGTCCTGGGTCTGAGTCCTGGGTCCGAGTCCTTGGTTTGAGTCCTGGGTCTGAGTCCTGGGTCCGAGTCCTTGGTCTGAGTCCTGGGTCCGAGTCCTGGGTCTGAGTTCTGGGTTTGAGTCCTAGATCTGAGTCTGAGTCCTGGGTTTGAGTCCTGGATCTGAGTCCTGTGTTTGAATCCTTGGTCTGAGTCCTGGGTCTGAGTCCTGGGTCTAAGTCCTGGGTTTGAGTCCTGGGTTTGAGTCCTGGGTCCGAGTCCTGGGTTTGAATCCTTGGTCTGAGTCCTGGGTTTGAGTTCTCGGTCTGAGTCCTGGGTTTGAGTCCTTGGTTTGAGTTCTGGGTTTGAGTCCTGGGTTTGAGTTCTTGGTCTGAGTCCTGGGTCTGAGTCCTGGGTTTGAGTCCTTGGTCTGAGTCCTGGGTCTGAGTCCTTGGTCTGAGTCCTGGGTTTGAGTCCTGGGTCTGAGTCCTAGATCTGAGTCCTGGGTCCGATTCCTGGGTTTGAGTCCTGGGTCTGAGTCCTGTGTTTGAATCCTGGGTGTGAGTCTTAGGTCTGAGTGTGAGTCTTAGGTCTGAGTCCTGGGTTTGAGTCCTTGGTCTGAGTCCTTGGTCTGAGTCCTGGGTTTGAGTCCTGGGTTTGAGTCCTGGGTCTGAGTCCTGGGTTTGAATCCTTGGTCTGAGTCCTGGGTTTGAGTTCTTGGTCTGAGTCCTTGGTCTGAGTCCTGGGTTTGAGTCATTGGTTTGAGTTCTGGGTTTGAGTCCTGGGTTTGAGTTCTTGGTCTGAGTCCTGGGTCTGAGTCATGGGTCCGAGTCCTTGGTCTGAGTCCTGGGCCCGAGTCCTGGGTCTGAGTTCTGGGTTTGAGTCCTAGATCTGAGTCTGAGTCCTGGGTTTGAGTCCTGGATCTGAGTCCTGTGTTTGAATCCTTGGTCTGAGTCCTGGGTCTGAGTCCTGGGTTTGAGTCCTGGGTTTGAGTCCTGGGTTTGAGTCCTGGGTCTGAGTCCTGGGTTTGAATCCTTGGTCTGAGTCCTGGGTTTGAGTTCTTGGTCTGAGTCCTGGGTTTGAGTCCTTGGTTTGAGTCCTGGGTTTGAGTTCTTGGTCTGAGTCCTGGGTCTGAGTCCTGGGTTTGAGTCCTTGGTCTGAGTCCTGAGTCTGAGTCCTGGGTTTGAGTCCTGGGTCTGATTCCTAGATCTGAGTCCTGGGTTCGAGTCCTGGGTCTGAATCCTGGGTTTGAGTCCTGGGTCTGAGTCCTGTGTTTGAATCCTGGGTCTGAGTCCTGTGTTTGAATCCTGGGTGTGAGTCTTAGGTCTGAGTCCTGGGTTTGAGTCCTAGATCTGAGTCTGAGTCCTGGGTTTGAGTCCTGGATCTGAGTCCTGTGTTTGAATCCTTGGTCTGAGTCCTGGGTCTGAGTCCTGGGTTTGAGTCCTGGGTTTGAGTCCTGGGTTTGAGTCCTGGGTTTGAGTCCTGGGTCTGAGTCCTGGGTTTGAATCCTTGGTCTGAGTCCTGGGTTTGAGTTCTTGGTCTGAGTCCTGGGTTTGAGTCCTTGGTTTGAGTCCTGGGTTTGAGTTCTTGGTCTGAGTCCTGGGTCTGAGTCCTGGGTTTGAGTCCTTGGTCTGAGTCCTGAGTCTGAGTCCTGGGTTTGAGTCCTGGGTCTGAGTCCTAGATCTGAGTCCTGGGTTCGAGTCCTGGGTCTGAATCCTGGGTTTGAGTCCTGGGTCTGAGTCCTGTGTTTGAATCCTGGGTGTGAGTCTTAGGTCTGAGTCCTGAGTGTGAGTCTTAGGTCTGAGTCCTGGGTTTGAGTCCTTGGTCTGAGTCCTGGGTCTGAGTCCTGGGTTTGAGTCCTGGGTTTGAGTCCTGCGTCTGAGTCCTGGGTCTGAGTCCTGGGTTTGAATCCTGGGTTTGAGTCCTTGGTCTGAGTCCTGAGTCTGAGTCCTGGGTTTGAGTCCTGGGTCTGAGTCCTAGATCTGAGTCCTGGGTTCGAGTCCTGGGTCTGAATCCTGGGTTTGAGTCCTGGGTCTGAGTCCTGTGTTTGAATCCTGGGTGTGAGTCTTAGGTCTGAGTCCTGAGTGTGAGTCCTGGGTCTGAGTCCTTGGTCTGAGTCCTGGGTTTGAGTCCTTGAATTGAGTTCTGGGTTTGAGTCCTGGGTTTGAGTTCTTGGTCTGAGTCCTGGGTCTGAGTCCTGGGTCCGAGTCCTTGGTTTGAGTCCTGGGTCTGAGTCCTGGGTCCGAGTCCTTGGTCTGAGTCCTGGGTCCGAGTCCTGGGTCTGAGTTCTGGGTTTGAGTCCTAGATCTGAGTCTGAGTCCTGGGTTTGAGTCCTGGATCTGAGTCCTGTGTTTGAATCCTTGGTCTTAGTCCTGGGTCTAAGTCCTGGGTTTGAGTCCTGGGTTTGAGTCCTGGGTCCGAGTCCTGGGTTTGAATCCTTGGTCTGAGTCCTGGGTTTGAGTTCTCGGTCTGAGTCCTGGGTTTGAGTCCTGGGTTTGAGTTCTTGGTCTGAGTCCTGGGTCTGAGTCCTGGGTTTGAGTCCTTGGTCTGAGTCCTGAGTCTGAGTCCTGGGTTTGAGTCCTGGGTCTGAGTCCTAGATCTGAGTCCTGGGTTCGAGTCCTGGGTCTGAATCCTGGGTTTGAGTCCTGGGTCTGAGTCCTGTGTTTGAATCCTGGGTCTGAGTCCTGTGTTTGAATCCTGGGTGTGAGTCTTAGGTCTGAGTCCTGGGTTTGAGTCCTTGGTCTGAGTCCTGGGTCTGAGTCCTGGGTTTGAGTCCTGGGTTTGAGTCCTGGGTCTGAGTCCTGGGTCTGAGTCCTGGGTTTGAATCCTTGGTCTGAGTCCTGGGTTTGAGTTCTTGGTCTGAGTCCTGGGTTTGAATCCTTGGTCTGAGTCCTGGGTTTGAGTTCTTGGTCTGAGTCCTGGGTTTGAGTCCTTGGTTTGAGTCCTGGGTTTGAGTTCTTGGTCTGAGTCCTGGGTCTGAGTCCTGGGTCTGAGTCCTGGGTCTGAGTCCTGGGTCTGAGTCCTGGGTTTGAATCCTTGGTCTGAGTCCTGGGTTTGAGTTCTTGGTCTGAGTCCTTGGTCTGAGTCCTGGGTCTGAGTCCTTGAATTGAGTTCTGGGTTTGAGTCCTGGGTTTGAGTTCTTGGTCTGAGTCCTGGGTCTGAGTCCTGGGTTTGAGTCATTGGTTTGAGTTCTGGGTTTGAGTCCTGGGTTTGAGTTCTTGGTCTGAGTTCTTGGTCTGAGTCATGGGTCTGAGTCCTCGGTCTGAGTCATGGGTCCGAGTCCTTGGTCTGAGTCCTGGGTCCGAGTCCTGGGTCTGAGTTCTGGGTTTGAGTCCTAGATCTGAGTCTGAGTCCTGGGTTTGAGTCCTGGATCTGAGTCCTGTGTTTGAATCCTTGGTCTGAGTCCTGGGTCTGAGTCCTGGGTCTAAGTCAAACCCAGGACTCAGACCAAGGACTCAGACCAAGAACTCAAACCCAGGACTCAGACCAAGGATTCAAACCCAGGACTCAGACCCAGAACTCAAACCCAGGACTCAGACCAAGGATTCAAACCCAGGACTCGGACCCAGGACTCAAACCCAGGACTCAAACCCAGGACTTAGACCCAGGACTCAGACCCAGGACTCAGACCAAGGATTCAAACACAGGACTCAGATCCAGGACTCAAACCCAGGACTCAGACTCAGATCTAGGACTCAAACCCAGAACTCAGACCCAGGACTCGGACCCAGGACTCAGACCAAGGACTCGGACCCAGGACTCAGACCCAGGACTCAAACCAAGGACTCGGACCCAGGACTCAGACCCAGGACTCGGACCCAGGACTCAGACCCAGGACTCAGACCCAGGACTCAGACCAAGAACTCAAACCCAGGACTCAAACCCAGAACTCAATTCAAGGACTCAAACCCAGGACTCAGACCAAGGACTCAGACGAAGAACTCAAACCCAGGACTCAGACCAAGGATTCAGACCCAGGACTCAGACCCAGGACTCAAACCCAGGACTCAAACCCAGGACTCAGACCCAGGACTCAGACCAAGGACTCAAACCCAGGACTCAGACCTAAGACTCACACTCAGGACTCAGACCTAAGACTCACACCCAGGATTCAAACACAGGACTCAGACCCAGGACTCAAACCCAGGACTCAGACCCAGCACTCGAACCCAAGACTCAGATCTAGGACTCAGACCCAGGACTCAAACCCAGGACTCAGACTCAGGACTCAGACCAAGGACTCAAACCCAGGACTCAGACCCAGGACTCAGACCAAGAGCTCAAAACCCAGGACTCAAACCAAGGACTCAAACCCAGGACTCAGACCAAGAACTCAAACCCAGGACTCAGACCAAGGATTCAAACCCAGGACTCAGACCAAGAACTCAAACCCAGGACTCAGACCAAGGATTCAAACCCAGGACTCAGACCCAGGACTCAAACCCAGGATTCAGACCCAGGACTCGAACCCAGGACTCAGATCTAGGACTCAGACCCAGGACTCAACCCCAGGACTCAGACTCAGGACTCAGACCAAGGACTCAAACCCAGGACTCAGACCCAGGACTCAGACCAAGAACTCAAACCCAGGACTCAAACGAAGGACTCAAACCCAGGACTTAGACCAAGAACTCAAACCCAGGACTCAGACCAAGGATTCAAACCCAGGACTCAGACCCAGGACTCAAACCCAGGACTCAAACGAAGGACTCAAACCCAGGACTTAGACCAAGAACTCAAACCAAGGACTCAGACCAAGGATTCAAACCCAGGACTCAGACCCAGGACTCAAACCCAGGACTCAGACCCAGGACTCAGACCCAGGACTCAAACCCAGGACTCAGACCCAGGACTCAGACCCAGGACTCAGACCAAGGACTCAAACCCAGGACTCAGACCTAAGACTCACATTCAGGACTCAGACCTAAGACTCACACCCAGGATTCAAACACAGGACTCAGACCCAGGACTCAAACCCAGGATTCAGACCCAAGACTCGAACCCAGGACTCAGATCTAGGACTCAGACCCAGGACTCAAACCCAGGACTCAGACCCAGGACTCAGACCAAGGACTCAAACCCAGGACTCAGACCCAGGACTCAGACCCAGGACTCAGACCAAGGACTCAGACCCAGGACTCAGACCAAGGACTCAAACCCAGGACTCAGACCAAGAACTCAAACCCAGGACTCAGACCAAGGATTCAAACCCAGGACTCAGACCAAGAACTCAAACCCAGGACTCAGACCAAGGATTCAAACCCAGGACTCAGACCCAGGACTCAGACCCAGGACTCAAACCCTGGACTCAAACCCAGGACTCAGACCCAGGACTCAGACCAAGGACTCAAACCCAGGACTCAGACCTAAGACTCACACTCAGGACTCAGACCTAAGACTCACACCCAGGATTCAAACACAGGACTCAGACCCAGGACTCAAACCCAGGATTCAGACCCAGGACTCGAACCCAGGACTCAGATCTAGGACTCAGACCCAGGACTCAAACCCAGGACTCAGACTCAGGACTCAGACCAAGGATTCAACCCAGGACTCAGACCCAGGACTCAAACCCAGGACTCAAACCCAGGACTCAAACCCAGGACTTAGACCCAGGACTCAGACCCAGGACTCAGACCAAGGATTCAAACACAGGACTCAGACCCAGGACTCAGACCCAGGACTCAGACCAAGAACTCAAACCCAGGACTCAAACCCAGAACTCAATTCAAGGACTCAAACCCAGGACTCAGACCAAGGACTCAGACGAAGAACTCAAACCCAGGACTCAGACCAAGGATTCAAACCCAGGACTCAGACCCAGGACTCAGACCCAGGACTCAAACCCAGGACTCAAACCCAGGACTCAGACCCAGGACTCAGACCAAGGACTCAAACCCAGGACTCAGACCTAAGACTCACACTCAGGACTCAGACCTAAGACTCACACCCAGGATTCAAACACAGGACTCAGACCCAGGACTCAAACCCAGGATTCAGACCCAGCACTCGAACCCAAGACTCAGATCTAGGACTCAGACCCAGGACTCAAACCCAGGACTCAGACTCAGGACTCAGACCAAGGACTCAAACCCAGGACTCAGACCCAGGACTCAGACCAAGAGCTCAAAACCCAGGACTCAAACCAAGGACTCAAACCCAGGACTCAGACCAAGAACTCAAACCCAGGACTCAGACCAAGGATTCAAACCCAGGACTCAGACCAAGAACTCAAACCCAGGACTCAGACCAAGGATTCAAACCCAGGACTCAGACCCAGGACTCAAACCCTGGATTCAGACCCAGGACTCGAACCCAGGACTCAGATCTAGGACTCAGACCCAGGACTCAACCCCAGGACTCAGACTCAGGACTCAGACCAAGGACTCAAACCCAGGACTCAGACCCAGGACTCAGACCCAGGACTCAGACCAAGAACTCAAACCCAGGACTCAAACGAAGGACTCAAACCCAGGACTTAGACCAAGAACTCAAACCCAGGACTCAGACCAAGGATTCAAACCCAGGACTCAGACCCAGGACTCAAACCCAGGACTCAAACGAAGGACTCAAACCCAGGACTTAGACCAAGAACTCAAACCAAGGACTCAGACCAAGGATTCAAACCCAGGACTCAGACCCAGGACTCAAACCCAGGACTCAGACCCAGGACTCAGACCCAGGACTCAAACCCAGGACTCAGACCCAGGACTCAGACCCAGGACTCAGACCAAGGACTCAAACCCAGGACTCAGACCTAAGACTCACATTCAGGACTCAGACCTAAGACTCACACCCAGGATTCAAACACAGGACTCAGACCCAGGACTCAAACCCAGGATTCAGACCCAGGACTCGAACCCAGGACTCAGATCTAGGACTCAGACCCAGGACTCAAACCCAGGACTCAGACTCAGGACTCAGACCAAGGACTCAAACCCAGGACTCAGACCCAGGACTCAGACCCAGGACTCAGACCAAGGACTCAAACCCAGGACTCAAACCAAGGACTCAAACCCAGGACTCAGACCAAGAACTCAAACCCAGGACTCAGACCAAGGATTCAAACCCAGGACTCAGACCAAGAACTCAAACCCAGGACTCAGACCAAGGATTCAAACCCAGGACTCAGACCCAGGACTCAGACCCAGGACTCAAACCCAGGACTCAAACCCAGGACTCAGACCCAGGACTCAGACCAAGGACTCAAACCCAGGACTCAGACCTAAGACTCACACTCAGGACTCAGACCTAAGACTCACACCCAGGATTCAAACACAGGACTCAGACCCAGGACTCAAACCCAGGATTCAGACCCAGGACTCGAACCCAGGACTCAGATCTAGGACTCAGACCCAGGACTCAAACCCAGGACTCAGACTCAGGAATCAGACCAAGGATTCAAACCCAGGACTCAGACCCAGGACTCAAACCCAGGACTCAAACCCAGGACTCAAACCCAGGACTTAGACCCAGGACTCAGACCCAGGACTCAGACCAAGGATTCAAACACAGGACTCAGATCCAGGACTCAAACCCAGGACTCAGACTCAGATCTAGGACTCAAACCCAGAACTCAGACCCAGGACTCGGACCCAGGACTCAGACCAAGGACTCGGAGCCATGACTCAGACCGAGGACTCAGACCCATGACTCAGACCCAGGACTCAGACCAAGAACTCAAACCCAGGACTCAAACCCAGAACTCAAACCAATGACTCAAACCCAGGACTCGGACCAAGGACTCAGACCAAGAACTCAAACCCAGGACTCAGACCAAGGATTCAAACCCAGGACTCAGACCCAGGACTCAAACCCAGGACTCAAACCCAGGACTCAGACCCAGGACTCAGACCAAGGACTCAAACCCAGGACTCAGACCTAAGACTCACACTCAGACCTAAGACTCACACCCAGGATTCAAACACAGGACTCAGACCCAGGACTCAAACCCAGGACTCGAACCCAGGACTCAGATCTAGGACTCAGACCCAGGACTCAAACCCAGGACTCAGACTCAGGACTCAGACCCAGGACTCAGACCAAGGACTCAAACCCAGGACTCAGACCCAGGACTCAGACCAAGAACTCAGACCCAGGACTCAGACCAAGAACTCAAACCCAGGACTCAGACCAAGGATTCAAACCCAGGACTCAGACCAAGAACTCAAACCCAGGACTCAGACCAAGGATTCAAACCCAGGACTCAGACCCAGGACTCAGACCCAGGACTCAAACCCAGGACTCAAACCCAGGACTCAGACCCAGGACTCAGACCAAGGACTCAAACCCAGGACTCAGACCTAAGACTCACACTCAGGACTCAGACCTAAGACTCACACCCAGGACTCAAACACAGGACTCAGACCCAGGACTCAAACCCAGGACTCAGACCAGGACTCGAACCCAGGACTCAGATCCAGGACTCAGACCCAGGACTCAAACCCAGGACTCAGACCCATGACTCTTACCCAGGACTCAGACCAAGAACTCAAACCCAGGACTCAAACCCAGAACTCAAACCAATGACTCAAACCCAGGACTCAGACCAAGGACTCAGACCAAGAACTCAAACCCAGGACTCAGACCAAGGATTCAAACCCAGGACTCAGACCCAGGACTCAAACCCAGACTCAAACCCAGGACTCAGACCCAGGACTCAGACCAAGGACTCAAACCCAGGACTCAGACCTAAGACTCACACTCAGACCTAAGACTCAGACCCAGGACTCAGACCAGGACTCAAACCCAGGACTCGAACCCAGGACTCAGATCTAGGACTCAGACCCAGGACTCAAACCCAGGACTCAGACTCAGGACTCAGACCCAGGACTCAGACCAAGGACTCAAACCCAGGACTCAGACCCAGGACTCAGACCAAGAACTCAGACCCAGGACTCAGACCAGAACTCAGACCCAGGACTCAGACCAAGGACTCAAACCCAGGACTCAGACCAAGAACTCAAACCCAGGACTCAGACCAAGGACTCAAACCCAGGACTCAGACCCAGACTCAGACCCAGGACTCAGACCCAGGACTCAAACCCAGGACTCAAACCCAGGACTCAGACCCAGGACTCAGACCAAGACTCAAACCCAGGACTCAGACCTAAGACTCACACTCAGGACTCAGACCTAAGACTCACACCCAGGATTCAAACACAGGACTCAGACCCAGGACTCAAACCCAGGATTCAGACCCAGGACTCGAACCCAGGACTCAGATCTAGGACTCAGACCCAGGACTCAAACCCAGGACTCAGACTCAGGACTCAGAACAAGGACTCAAACCCAGGACTCAGACCCAGGACTCAGACCAAGAACTCAAACCCAGGACTCAAACCCAGAACTCAAACCAATGACTCAAACCCAGGACTCAGACCAAGGACTCAGACCAAGAACTCAAACCCAGGACTCAGACCAAGGATTCAAACCCAGGACTCAGACCCAGGACTCAAACCCAGGACTCAAACCCAGGACTCAGACCCAGGACTCAGACCAAGGACTCAGACCCAGGACTCAGACTCAGACCTAAGACTCACACCCAGGATTCAAACACAGGACTCAGACCAAGGACTCAAACCCAGGACTCGAACCCAGGACTCAGATCTAGGACTCAGACCCAGGACTCAAATCCAGGACTCAGACTCAGGACTCAGACCCAGGACTCAGACCAAGGACTCAAACCCAGGACTCAGACCCAGGACTCAGACCAAGAACTCAGACCCAGGACTCAGACCAAGAACTCAAACCCAGGACTCAGACCAAGGACTCAGACCAAGAACTCAAACCCAGGACTCAGACCAAGGATTCAAACCCAGGACTCAGACCCAGGACTCAAACCCAGGACTCAAACCCAGGACTCAGACCCAGGACTCAGACCAAGGACTCAGACCAAGGACTCAGACCAGGACTCAGACCTAAGACTCACACTCAGACCTAAGACTCACACCCAGGATTCAAACACAGGACTCAGACCCAGGACTCAAACCCAGGACTCGAACCCAGGACTCAGATCTAGGACTCAGACCCAGGACTCAAACCCAGGACTCAGACTCAGGACTCAGACCCAGGACTCAGACTAAGGACTCAAGCCCAGGACTCAGACCCAGGACTCAGACCAAGAACTCAGACCCAGGACTCAGACCAAGAACTCAAACCCAGGACTCAGACCAAGGACTCAGACCCAGGACTCAGACCCAGGACTCAGACCCAGGACTCAAACCCAGGACTCAAACCCAGGACTCAGACCCAGGACTCAGACCAAGGACTCAAACCCAGGACTCAGACCTAAGACTCACACTCAGGACTCAGACCTAAGACTCACACCCAGGATTCAAACACAGGACTCAGACCCAGGACTCAAACCCAGGATTCAGACCCAGGACTCGAACCCAGGACTCAGATCTAGAACTCAGACCCAGGACTCAAACCCAGGACTCAGACCCATGACTCAGACCCAGGACTCAGACCAAGAACTCAAACCCAGGACTCAAACCCAGAACTCAAACCAATGACTCAAACCCAGGACTCAGACCAAGAACTCAAGAGTCCTGGGTCCGAGTCCTGGGTCTGAGTTCTGGGTTTGAGTCCTAGATCTGAGTCTGAGTCCTGGGTTTGAGTCCTGGATCTGAGTCCTGTGTTTGAATCCTTGGTCTGAGTCCCGGGTCTGAGTCCTGGGTCTGAGTCCTGGGTCTGAGTCTTGGGTCTGAGTCTTGGGTCTGAGTCTTTGGTCTGAGTCCTGGGTCTGGGTCCTGGGTCTGAGTCTTTGGTCTGAGTCCTGGGTCTGGGTCCTGGGTCCGAGTCCTGGTTCTAAGTCCTGGGTCCGAGTCCTGGGTCCGAGTCCTGGGTCTGAGTCATGGGTCCGAGTCCTTGGTCTGAGTCCTGGGTCCGAGTCCTGGGTCTGAGTTCTGGGTTTGAGTCCTAGATCTGAGTCTGAGTCCTGGGTTTGAGTCCTGGATCTGAGTCCTGTGTTTGAATCTTGGTCTGAGTCCTGGGTCTGAGTCCTGTGTCTAAGTCCTGGGTTTGAGTCCTGGGTTTGAGTCCTGGGTCTGAGTCCTGGGTTTGAATCCTTGGTCTGAGTCCTGGGTTTGAGTTCTTGGTCTGAGTCCTGGGTTTGAGTCCTTGGTTTGAGTTCTGGGTTTGAGTCCTGGGTCTGAGTCCTGGGTCTGAGTCCTGGGTCTGAGTCCTGGGTCTGAGTCCTGGGTCTGAGTCCTTGGTCTGAGTCATGGGTCCGAGTCCTTGGTCTGAGTCCTGGGTCCGAGTCCTGGGTCTGAGTTCTGGGTTTGAGTCCTAGATCTGAGTCTGAGTCCTGGGTTTGAGTCCTGGATCTGAGTCCTGTGTTTGAATCCTTGGTCTGAGTCCCGGGTCTGAGTCCTGGGTCTGAGTCTTGGGTCTGAGTCTTGGGTCTGAGTCTTTGGTCTGAGTCCTGGGTCTGGGTCCTGGGTCTGAGTCTTGGGTCTGGGTCTTTGGTCTGAGCCCTGGGTCTGAGTCCTGGGTCTGAGTCCTGGGTCTGAGTCCTGGGTTTGAGTCCTTGGTTTGAGTTCTGGGTTTGAGTCCTGGGTCTGAGTCCTGGGTCTGAGTCCTGGGTCTGAGTCCTGGGTCTGAGTCCTGGGTCTGAGTCCTTGGTCTGAGTCATGGGTCCGAGTCCTTGGTCTGAGTCCTGGGTCCGAGTCCTGGGTCTGAGTTCTGGGTTTGAGTCCTAGATCTGAGTCTGAGTCCTGGGTTTGAGTCCTGGATCTGAGTCCTGTGTTTGAATCCTTGGTCTGAGTCCCGGGTCTGAGTCCTGGGTCTGAGTCTTGGGTCTGAGTCTTGGGTCTGAGTCTTTGGTCTGAGTCCTGGGTCTGGGTCCTGGGTCTGAGTCTTGGGTCTGAGTCTTTGGTCTGAGTCCTGGGTCTGAGTCCTGGGTCTGAGTCCTGGGTCTGAGTCCTGGGTCTGAGTCCTGGGTCTGAGTCCTTGGTCTGAGTCCTGGGTCTGAGTCCTGGATCCTAGTCCTGGGTTTGAGTCCTGGGTCCGAGTCCTGGGTCCGAGTCCTGGTTCTAAGTCCTGGGTCTGAGTCCCGGGTTTGAGTCCTTGGTCTGAGTCCCGGGTTTGAGTCCTTTGTCTGAGTCCTTGGTGTGAGTCCTGGGTATGAGTCCTAGGTAGGAGTCCTGGGTCTTAGTCCTGGGTTCGAGTCCTGGATCTGAGTCCTGGGTTTGAGTCCTGGGTCTGAGTTCTGGGTCTGAGTCCTGGGTCTGAGTCCTGGGTCTGAGTCCTGGGTCTGAGTCCTTGGTCTGAGTCCTGGGTTAGAGTCCTTGGTCTGAGTCCTTGGTTTGAGTCATGGGTTTGAGTCCTTGGTCTGAGTCCTTGGTCTGAGTCCTTGGTCTGAGTCCTGGGTCTGAGTCCACGGTCTTAGTCCTGGGTCTGAGTCCTTGGTTTGAGTCCGGGATCTTAGTTCTGGTCTGGTTCTTCCATTTTCATTTCGTGTTACATTAATGTTATAGGTGCAAAATTAATTGAAATACAGACAAGCCTGCCTTAAAAGGTCGACACCAAAGGGACATATCCAAAGTGTCCCTAATAGACTGACCTTTACACAGAGGTTCATAATTATATATTACATTGGAAGCAGTGGGTCTGATTAGTCAGTCCTTTATAGACAAGTATCCTGTATTTAGAGGTGTCCCTTACAGCAAGTTTACCTGTTTTGTTGTCCAATTAAGCTATTTAATTGCTCTTCCATTTCACTTCTGACTTTGAATAATCGGTTATGATTTTCGGTTATCTATGTTATGTTAAATGTTTCCTCTCGTTTCTCATTGATCAATACTTCTCCGACACAAATTAAATGACGTCACTTCCTTAGATACGATTACCAGAACATACTGTAATCACAGGCTAGGGGATATTTCAAAACGATTTTCGTATTATTTTTTAAATTTCAACTGGAAGTTTTTAAAGTTGCCATGTCAGCTTTAATGATATGTCAATAATTCGTTAGAAAACATCTTAGGTTAGATTCATATCGATAAATAGCCTAATGAAATGTTTAATAGCTAACAGCACAAGTTAAAACGATTTGATTACGGCACGTGCTATATAGCAAATGTTTTTTTGATCTCCCTGGTAACCGTTTTATGTTCCATGTCTGTATGTAAAAAAGAAAAGAAAAATGTTTTCGTAACTGATTTGAAATTCCTATATATGATAAGCTCACTTGCGTGGTTGTGTCAGCTGGTCAAGCCTGCTCCAGCGTGATCGTAGACTTGTCGACATATATAATCATAAACGCATGTTATGTTTGCTGCCTGGTTTGTGTAAGGGGAGGTAACTCGTACACACTCGCAGTGGTAATTTTTATCGACATTGAAAAGTCACCTTACGGCTTGATAAAAATCACTGAAACGGGTAAGGTGGGCCAGTAAATTACCGGGAGAAGTTTCTTTTAACGGAATTTATGAAAATATATAATGATTTAGAATAATTAATATGTGGAGAAACAAATGCAGTTAAATGGTTGAACGACCATAAAAAGGTAGGATAAAAACAGGTATGGTGCATATTTGCCTGTTTCGGCCAAACAGTGACCGTTGTCAAAATCAAAAATGTTAAAAGCTGAGTTTTTGAATACAAACCTTACATCTATAGCATAAAAATTCGGATTTGCGAAAAATCGGTTTGTTCATTGCAATTGATATTTCATTAAATGACCGTTAAGTTCATCATCGGGCTATATGCAAATTTCGAGGGTAGATTTCCCGCATTCATATCATTTTTTGACATAGACGCATCGAAAGACCAACTTTTACAATGTGTAATTTTATTATATGACTACATGTATAACTGATAACATAAACTTCTCGTAAGTACGCATAACTCATATGGTAGAACCTTCGCTTAGCAACCCGAAGGTTCGAAGTTCGAATCACTAAGATGTACATGTATCTTATTTATATTTATGTTTATAAGAATAATACCATTTAATTTCCTTGATCATATTTGAAAGATTATGAAGTTTATAGCATAAAGATAGAAATATTGAGATAGACAATTTTCACTTGGATAAAAAAAAGAGTGAAAGCATAACAGATTTACTCCGTATCATTCAAAGTAAAATGTAAATGAACAGCACCGTCGACAACAGGCATACATGGATGAGTAGTGTAAAATTCCTATCTAATATGTCAATTTAACTTTATTTCAAATTGTATTGATTGACTACATAATCAGTTCACAACACACAGAGCGCCAATGGACCTTGGCGATCTATTTTGGTACTGTGGAAATTCCTGGGATCACGTGATATTTTACCTGTATTTTTAGCCCAGACTATCGCTGTACGTGGCCTAGGTCAGGATATCTGGGACAGTAATTTACGGGAATCTTGCATGGTATCGCGATGTGGTTTATCAGGAATTGTGATAGACATTTTACACCCGACCCGAAGATCTACCGATCTGAGAAAAAAAACTTAATCACAGTATGCCAATTAATTCAGCGAGCTTTGGAAAAAAATGATTCTGCATCCTTTAGCAGAGCGTTAATTTTTAATATCATTTAAATTCCTGAAACTGACTGATGATCATCAATAAAAAAAGATCAGGGAATTCACATAACAACTCTCCTCCTCAGCCCCAGCCAACTCCTCAAACAGTGACCCCCAACCCTCCCACCATCCAAACCAACTTTAACATCTATTACGTGCTTTAAACCCTAACGTACAAATGTCTGTACGTATGTGGCGCTGATCCTTAGCACCTACTGGTAACGCTATCTGAGCTTGGCAAGTGGAAAGGTTACCTCCTTTATCAGATCATGAGGTATTTGCTAGCTATCCGGCCATGCCAATCCATGTTTATCTCTGTGCAGCCCCTTTTATACCCAGCCCCTGGTCCTACATTTAACATGCATTCCGTCTTCGCATACCCATTCTGATTGGACAAATATATGACATATGCTTAGTATGGTCGGAACATCTTCCGGTAACTCACCAAAATCCGGACATCTCCATAGTAAACACCCCTGTTAACTGACAGCAACGATGGCCGCTGCTAGTATGGACACGCACAGCTAATTCAGGCAATAAGCTGGTGTTTCAAGGTAATTAAAACTCCAAAGAAAATATGTTTCTTAGGTTTGTAGCTGTTTTCCTGAGTAAATAACTTATAAAGAGAATAAAGAGTAGGGTCTTGAGATTTGGAAAAAAAATATATACTATTAAAAATAGAAACACGTAAGATTCCAGGTGTAAAAATGCTCAGTTCAGTTCTTTATTACATTGAACCGTTTGGTTCATCAGTACAGTAGAGGCAGACATTCCTCCGGTTTGAGGCCTAGTCTCTATTAACATCTGGGTTACTGTCTTTAAAGTACTGATGTGCTCTTGCATGCCAAGTTACCTATCCAATAATTAGGGGATAGTAAGTTGTTTTGAGTGGCTATGCTGGCGATTAGAACATGAAATTTGGTTTGAACTCGAGACCGATAGGTCGAGAGTTTAAACCAAATTTCATGTTCTAATCGCCAGTATAGCCACGAAAAACAACGTACTATCCCCATTCTAACACGTTTACGATCGCATATATTTAGAAACATTGTTTTACAGTGCTACAAGTACGCTGTTAAGTACTCTGTGACCTCCGTTAGTGACGTGTCATACTGTGGCGGATTGACCAATCAGAGAGAAGCTATCAAAGTCGGTCAATTGGCCACGCCCATACTGGCGAGAGCTCGGTCTGTATGTTAACGAAGCGGGGTATTTGGATTGTTGTGAAAGTCCTATTTCCGAAGATTTAAAGACATATTTGGATTTACGCAGTATGTTTAACGACATGTTCATTTTAACAAAGTCAGGGTTGATGTGTTTCTACAGGCTCAACCGTTATGTGAAGTTGTGTGCACTTGTTCCATTTCATTTCGGATTTTACTTGACCTTAGATGCTTACACACGGACGAAATGAACGTTTCAATCAATAAATGACGGTAAGAATGATGTTAACGATTTTTGTTAAATTTATTAAGTTAATTCATTCTATTCGATTTCTTCACTTTCGATTCCAATATCACGGGTCATCAATCATAAATGGTGAAGAGTGTTGAATTTCGCTACGAGTCGAACTTGACGCCATATTGTTTTGATTAGAAACGGGGCGTGGCTTAACACGATATGTCATGGGTCTATCGCAGATTAGAAGTCGGTCCGCAACCAATCAAAACACGCGTTGCAAACGAATCGTGTTAGAATTAGGGGATAGTATGTTGTTTTTGAGTGGCGATTAGAACATGAAATTTGGTTTGAACTCGAGACCGATAGGTCGAGAGTTTAAACCAAATTTCATGTTCTAATCGCCAGTATAGCCACTCAAAACAACGTACTATCCCCATTCTAACACGTTTACTATCGCATATATTTAGATACATTTTTTTACATCGCTACAAGTACGCTGTTAAGTACTCTGTGACCTCCGCTAGTTACGTGTCATACTGTGGCAGATTGACCAATCAGAGAGAAGCTTTCAAAGTCGGTCAATTGGCCACGCCCATACTGGCGAGAGTTCGATCTGTATGTTGACGAAGCGGTGTATTTGGATTGTTGTGAAAGTCCTGTTACAGAAGATTTAACGACATATTTGGATTTATGCAGTATGCATAACGACATGGGCGTTTTGACAAAGTTAGAGTTGATGTGTTTCTATAGGCTCAATCGTTATGTGAAAGTTATGTGCACTTGTTCCATTTCATTTCGGATTTTACTTGACCTTAGATGCTTACACACGGACGAAATGAACGTTTCAATCAATAAATGACGGTAAGAATGAAGTTAACGATTTTTGTTAAATGTATCAAGTTAATTCATTCTATTCGATTTCTTCACTTTCGATTCCAATATCACGGGTCATCAATCATAAATGGTGCAGAGTGTTGAATTTCGCTACGAGTCGAACTTGACGCCATATTGTTTTGATTAGAAACGGGGCGTGGCTTAACACGATATGTCATGGTTCTATCGCAGATTAGAAGTCGGTCCGCAACCAACCAAAACACGCGTTGCAAACGAATCGTGTTAGAATGTCATTTATCAGATAGCCAGACTCATATTTGAACTTCAAATGAACGATTGACGGGATGTAGTCACTAGTGATACGTGGTAATAACAAAAAGATGAAACCCAGCAGCTTAGTTTAAAATACAATTTAATTATATGCATTGTATACAAAACTAAGCAAGTTACAAAGACAATTGGAATCAAGCGGTATACAAGGTTGTGTATTGTATCAACACTGTTCATTACTTCTCTTATAACAGCTGTCTTTAATAATGCTTTCCTATCCGTTTCTACCGAATTAAGAATGTTTATAAATTCCAGAGTTAAAAGTTCCAGGCAATTCATAATCCAGCATAATTCATACAGCTCTCCTTAAAAGGTGTTAATCAGAGTTCAGTATCAGGCAACTAATACTTCAGCAGAATTCATGAAGCTCTCCTTGACAATTGTAATCCAGTTCTGAATACCAATTTGTCTCCTGGTATTTATACTATATTGCCAAATCTTTCAAGTACATTACCAAGCCATCTCTCTTCTAGAATTCTCTAACACACATCTTTTAAACAACCACTTGTCAATAAACAGTTGTAAACAAAATATGTTGACACATCTCTCTTCAAGAAGATTCCAGAAAAATCTATTTACATATAAGGATGCAACAGTTTAATATTTCTGTAAGGCTGTCTCCCTTTAACTACTGGTATGTGTAACACACCCTTCCTTAAAGAAAAGTAAGTTTTCTTGAGAAGGAAAGTCTCTTTAATTATCAAATCGTCAGCTGAAATAGTGTCTGTTCCTTTGATATGTTTGATATCAATATCATACTCTTACAATGCAAAACTCCAACTGAGAATTCTCTGATAGTAGTAGAGATGTAGACATCAAATTCATTCAGAGCTAAAATCAAAGCCAAACATTCCTTCCCAATGGTGGACTGATGGATGTGGTATTTGTCAAACGTTTTTGCATAAAAACAGCACCAACACCAACATCGTTGGCGTCAACAAAAAGTTTGAGCTGCCTACCGAAGTCGGGAGCAGTTAAAGCTGGCGAGATTCATAGTATGGTTTTCACTTTCTCAAATGCAGGCTTACATTTGTCTGACCAGATGAACATTTTTCTTTAACAAAGCAGTAAGTGGAGCTGTTATAACAGAAAAATTCTAACAAAATTTTCGATAAAATCATACCATGAAATCTCATCAGCTCTTTCTTATTTCCAGAAGTTGGAAAATGTAAGATTGCTACTACTTAGGGTTAGCGCTAATGTCCCCTAGTAATTAAAACTCACCATCTTACTCCTCTGATATTTCCACAAAATCTGAAAGATATGTCGGGACATCAAAAAGTGAAGTTTGAATTCCAAGGTCCTTACATATTGTCAAGAGTGTTGATTTCGCGTGTTGTAAGTCATGCTCGACAACTGCGACGCTACACACGGGTATGGTGCCATGGTGGACATTTTCTTTAGGATCTAAATATCTCCTGCCGAAGAAATGGATTTTATCAGTCTTGATCAGTTCATCAATTTTTCCCCCAAATTCTTTTTTGCAAAGAATATTTG
>NC_047027.1:32593768-32663351 GCF_902652985.1 Pecten maximus | reverse complement strand
ACATATTTTGTAATGATGACTTCATATCTCATTTACCAGATATGTATACAATGTATACTGTAGTTACCAATGACGCCACTGCTGACGCAATTTCTCATTTTCTAAATCTATGATATTGCCCATTATATATTTCTTATGGTTTTTGGTGCTTGGACTAAAAAATGAGAAATGGTTATTTCGTATTGAGCAATAATGTCATGACAGTTTAAATTTATTTGATGCAAAAGTTTATGAAAGCTTCTGTTGCAAAGTGTGTCTATAATGTACATACATATACAGTAAACCCCCACTTACTCGAATTCGTGCAGACCTGTTCGAGGTTCGAGGAATACATGGTATTCGAGTTATTCGAGGTTGATTGAATACGTATGAACTCTGTCGGGACCAAAAAAAATGTTCGACGAATGAGGGTATTCGAGTAAACCGGGTTCGAGTAAGTGGGGTTTGACTGATTATCAGTCCCCACATTATTGGAACAGAGGGAGTAATTTAATGTTCACACATTCTAAGTCTTTTACCATTTACATGTACTCCTTTTGAATTAAAACTATTATGTACTAAGTTTTTAAAATTAACATTATTTTCCTGGTTAGAAAAGACTTGATAATATAGAGTGATGTCGATGATGTGAATATATACAATGTTTACTTTTATATAACCTGATGATAGTCCTTCTTTCTTATTTTTTGTTTTATATGTAATGTTGATTCACACCTAAACGTTAAAACCTGAATACTATCAATAGTATGTTTCAATATTTCCATTGTATTAAACGTTTTTAGCTCACCTGCCCGAAGGGAAATTGAACGTGTGCCATATTCAACGTTAAAAATGGCCCCCACAACATACTGACCCATTTCCATATTATTTTTTTAAAATGACCCCGGTTCCATATTCATCGTTGGAGAATGAAATCTAAGGTAAAAGTCCCTTTAATATCTGTGAGATGGTAGACATAAGACACCTAAGTGGTCAGATGTATACACTTGTATTACAGGTTGATAATGTTTTTTTTCTTGCTGAGATGTTAATGATTCACAAAAGGGCGGGCAAGAAGTAATGAAAGATATACATTAAGATCGTACTTAATCTATTTTCTTTGTGAAAATGAAATAATATGATTGCATTGGTGTACGTGAGTCTCAGAAATAGTAAACATGATTCGAGAAGAGAATGTCCATCAGAATTAAATTCATTATGGCGCGCATGTTAGAAATTACGTTACAGTATCATCATTATTATTATCATTATTATTCTCCTCGTAACGTGAGTTTCCATTAAATTCAGCTGATTTTTATGCATTTTATGGTGTAATAATATAATGTACCACGATCATAATTTCTTTTTCTGACAGAATATTATAACACCATATTGTAACTTTGTATATGCTATTATCATATATGTGTGAAGACGACTTATCATAATGAAAAATAGATCCTTATATAAAATACAAATTTTTTCAAACAGGAAATGTAGTGCGTACATTGTATATATATGTAGTCTTATTATAGGTAAACCGCTGATTCCGGATTTACGCGTGATCTTTCAGTTTTCCTTTGAAAATGCTCCTAAAATCAAAATAATAGGTATTTTTTTACTCAGTACTATATAATATTAGAGTATTGTTATCATTATTTTTTATATATATAAAAGTGTTACCCATCCTTCATTACCTAAAAAGAAAAAAAAAACAATCATGGAAATCTTAAATCAAGGTTTGATTTCTTCTACTATATCAAAGTTGTGTACTTCCGGTTGTTGACACATGGCGAGCGACAGGCCAACCTAGTGTTCAGAGAATGGTTAAGTACAATTTAATGTCAAAAAAGTGTCATCTGTTTCCTTGAAGGGCGTCTATTATTATTATCACTATTAATGAGTGTCTTTATGTGTTCCATATTGGATCCGAAAATCTGTTATATGACAATGTAACTTTGGTATGTGCTACTGTTTTTTGCTTTTTGTTTTTGTTTCCTTTATTTGACAGGTACAATAGTATATATAACTCATACATGTATAATACAATACTGACAATAAAATGTATTGGTACAGTTTATGTAGTCTGTACCGCGGCATTGTTTTCTTATGTAAGATCGTGATGAAGTTTCAGATGTACATATGTTTTGTGTCTCTTGTCTTGTTTTTTATTCATGTGATAGTTATAGGCTATCCATGTTCTACATGTATTTTTTCTTTGTCTTTTCTAAATCTTTGTTTTTTCACATCTCTTCATTTCTTCCCCATGGTTGTCACAGCATTTAATTCCTCAAAAAGAAATGTATATCCACAGATTCTTTATGGTAGAGTCAATGAGGATAATTTCAACAAATTGTCAGGGTTTGAGAGATAAAAACAAAAGGAAAGATGTTTTTGCATACCTAAGAAATCAGAAAAATAATATTCGCAAGTTACAAGACATACATTTTACTAAAGATGTAGAAAATTCTATCAGATCTGAATGGTGTTTTGATTGTTTTTTTAGTTCCTTTATATCCAACTCTAGAGGTGTTGTGATACTGATAAATAATAATTTTGAAGTAAAAGTTTTAAAAGAAAGGAAGGATAAGGAGGGTAATTCTATCGCATTAGACATATTATTGGAAGGTAAAAAAGTAACGCTGATATCACTATATGGTCTCAATCTTGATACACCCTATTTCTATCAGCAAATAGTAGAGGTTTTAATGGAATTTAACAATGAGTTTTGTATTATATGTGGTGATTTTTATCTAGTACTGAATCCTGATCTTGATTATCACAAAAGCTATAAAAAGGTAAATAATCCTAAGGCGAGGGATAAAGTGATAGAAATAATACATGAATGTAATTTAGTTGATATATATAGGGAGAAACATCCGGATTGTAGGAGATATTCATGGAAGAGAAATAACCCTATCAAGCAGGCTCGCTTAGATTTTTTTTCTGGTGTCAGAAAACATTTTAGTAATGTACAAAATTCTAATATTGAACCTGGATATAGGTCAGATCATTCTGCACATACTATTACTGTAAAGTTTAATGAATTTAAGAGAGGATGCGGTCTTTGGAAATTTAATAATTCAATATCATATGACATAGAATATGCTGAAGCAATAAATAAGCTTATTTCAGATATATAAAAGCAATATGCTCCGTTAGTTTATAATCCTCAAAGTAAGATGATATTCAAGATGACAATATTCAGTTTCAGATTAATGACCAGCTATTTTCTAGAAACCCTGTTATTAGAATTTCGAGGAAAGACTATTTCATATTACTCCTATAAAAAATATATAATCTCCCAAGAAAATACACTGAAGAAAGAGAAAGAAAATCCTGAAAACTCTAATGACATCAACATTGATTTAATAAACTTTAAAAAGAAAGAATTAGAAAAGATTAGACAAACAAAGATTAGAGGTAACGTAATAAGATCAAAGGAAAAGTGGATTTGGATTTGGGGAGAAAGTAAATATTTTCTAAATTTAGAAAACAGGAATTTTATATCAAAGATTATCCCAGTGGTAGAAAAGGAAAATGGTGAAATCATTAGGAAACAAGAGGAGATTTTAGACGAGATAAAAATGTTTTATGAAAATTTTTACTCGGACAACAGCAATATTATAGCTGTGGACCAGTTTTTATCTGATCCTGATATTCCCATACCTAACTATACAGAGTCTATATCATTAGAAGGAAACATATCATTCACTGAAGCTTCAAAAACTCAAAAAAAAAAATATGAAAAATAACAAAAGCCCAGATGGATTCACTGTTCAATTGTTTTAGATATGTTTGGATATACTTAGGTAAATGAATTGAAAGATCTATAAGTTATGCTTATATGTTGTCCATTACACAAAGACAGTGACTTATCACATGTTAACCTAAAGAAGATAAACCTCGACAATTTTTGGAAAAAAACTGGAGACCTATCTGTCTGCTTAATATCATATACAAAATTGCATCTGGTTCCATTGCTAATTGATTGAAAAAGGTTTTATACAAATTAATTGATACAGATCAGACTGGTTTTATTTCTGGTAGATTTATAGGAGAACATCCAAGATTAATTGATGACATCATGCACTATGCAGAGGAAAAGGCGTTTGATTCGGTAAATTGGACCTTTATTGATAAAGTGCTTACTCATTTTAATTTTGGTATTGATATTAGAAATTGGGTAAAAAAATTTCATAACAACTGTGTGTCGGCTATAAATCAAGGGGCAATCTCTCATCGTTCTCCGATGTCAAAAGGGGCTGCCGTCAGGGCGACCCGATTGTCCTTTATATTTTCATATTATGTGCGGAAATTATGGCAAACAAATTAAGAAATAACAAGAATATAATTGGTGTTAATTATCATCAAATTCCTAAATTAAACTACGACAAAAAATAGTGAGGCTTAAGGCGTTGATTAAAGATTGGAGTAGAAGAATTTTAACACCATCTGGAAGAATACAGATAATCAAGTCATTGCTGATATCACAGTATAATCATATTTGTATATCCTTACCAAATCCTGATGTAAATTTTATTGAATTACTGTGGCATCCCTCTCCCTCTCCCTCCCTCCAAATACAGACACCGCTTTCTCCCTTTTTTCTGTTCTATCACTTTCCTTTCTTTCAGACAATGTAGTTACAGTGCTAAAGGCAAAATTGATCAATTTATCAATAGATGTACATGATAATATATAAAACAATTACTATACTGTATCAAATATAAGTCAAAGGAAAATAAAAACTACAAAATGTCTAAGTAATAAAAACTACTATGGATACAGAACAAAAAAATACCTTAGTTTTATCTCCAATAAATTACTAGTATGATCAAGGGTACAGATATTGGTGTATCAGTTTAAAAAAAGAATGAGATGTAGGGATACATGTGATGGTGAGCATTTGAAGTGATATTGTACATGTCTTGCATCTGCAATGTTGGGGGGAAAAGTCTTGGAAAAAAAAAGTTACAAAAAATCCAGACTCGGACTTATAATATCAACAGGAGTTTAATTCTATTGGCAATACACGATGATGCAATTTTATAATATACATTCAATAACGTAATCGGTCTCCAGTTTTTTACATACAATGTTGATTTCCTCTTATTTTGAAATACGTTTAATTAATCCCCGGCACTTATTATAATGAAATTGACATTTCCTGATCACTCAATAATCGAACAATAGATCTTAGCAGAAATACATTAAGATCTGTCTAAAAAAAGTAAAATATAAAACACTACTGTGATACCGTCAAATCCTTGATATTTTCCATTACTTTTATTTTTTTTTATTATATTTAAACATTCTTCAACCTTCACTGGACCATTCATATAATAACTTTGCACATCCGTGAATTTAGTTATAAACGGATTATTTTCTTTAAAAAAAGATCCAATGAACTTCTTTAAACAATATTTCTTTCGAATTATAGAGATTTGTTTAAATGCTGATTGTTCATTAATTATTTCATGTAAATCATTTATTTCTTTTTTTTTCTGCTATCATTACACGAGTGATTATTTTTTTAATAATGTTTTCATTTATATGCAGTTTTTCAAGATTACAGAAGTGTTTTGTACTATTGTCGTCCTTGACCTTCTTTACACACGTTGTCTTCCACGACGGACTTTATTTCAAAGCCTGCGTTCCAGAAGAGAGCGTGTGAAACGTTTACACCGAGGGAGGAGAAGTACAAGTAACATGCTGTTCCATCATTTCAACATTTCAGAGGCTTTTGGAGATATATTTTATCTACGGTCTGGTCGTGCACAGCCTGAAAGACTCCGACAACTAAATATTTTAGGATAGGTTATCACTAATGTCATTTGAAGTTTAAATGATGTGGTATTTATATCAAACTAAAAGCAAAGTCTTCGCTACATAGATATCGTTATTGGATATGATTAATGACAAGTTTACACATATACAGGAACAGCAATGATCCTGATATTAATATTTAACAGGGGTACCCAGTAAGGAGAAGTATCGCCTTTTCACATTCCGAAGTCCCTAGTCATTCTATTTTCAATAAGAGTGTATTTATTTCAAATTTTAAGACATTCATCGATTTTTCCTAAGGGAAACAAACATCAGTTCCATATATATTTATTACTAAAGTAAATAGCTGTAATCCTCAGTTTCATATATATATATAATATATAATACCACATGATGTAGGTTAATGTGCATTGGACATAATGAGATAAAATGCTGTAAAAAAAAACAGGTATATTTACAGGTATGTATTTTTTTCTCAATAAACATGTTTACTAGGGGTTAGGGAATGACGTCACGCCTGAATGACTAGTAATAATAAATACGGTTATTAACCGGAGTCATGGTTGGTCACAAGCCACTGGTATATATCTAGTTGAAAATAAATGACAGCATTTGATTTTATTTTTAATATAGGTTGCAAGATGGATAAACTGACAAATATAATGTGATGAAGGATATTGCTGAAGCTATGTATATATAATATTTTCATTCTGTTCATTGGCATTTAATTCCAAAATTTCTATCAACCAAGATAGCTATCGCGCCATTTAGTCTCGATCGCCTATCGTGCGCACATTTGCCTGCACGATACAATCATGCATTTGATAGATCGTGCATACATTGTACTGACTTCGTGCCCATATAGTGCGGACATCGTGCACATATCGTACATCGTTGTGATATATTGTGCCAACTGGACACATGGATGGTTCAAAAGAGGGTGAGACCGTTGATGCAGCCTACTGTAATACTCATTTCTGCACTTCAGTTCGAATGCCATAAGGCGCCTGCATCTTTCCCACCGACGCATGCACCATCGGTCCGGTCCTGGACCATGCCGATAGTAACCGCATTAGGTATATGTCTGTCATTAAAAGTTTACCGTTTTGAGATATTGTAACACATCGGGATAAAACCATATTTTTCTTAATTTATTGTATAAAAAAAGCAAAATAACTTTGGACTCTAATCCATGTCAAAATTAAAGGTTATGAATTTGTTGACTATTAAGAAAAATAAAAAAATAAAAAACCAAACACACAAACAAACAAACAACAACAAAAACAACAAAAACAGCAACTGTTCATCTTCAACAAATAAATACCAAACTACCTCATGCAGATTATAAACCTGTTATCTGTACAGCCAATTAAAGTAAATATCAGCATCGCTTTTCGCTCGAGACGAGCAACAATTGTTTTCTGTGTAACGCCACTAAGAATTACGTATCTATAATATCATGTAAAAAATTATATTGTCACTCACCAGAATCCGTATGTATCTTCGTCGAGAGATATGTGGCAAAGAATATGAATGACAATTTTTATCAGGTAAAAGGTACATTCGTAAAACGCATGCGCAGACCATTCAGTATTTCACCGTTGCCGGTCATGTGTAATGCGTTACTGAAATAACTTTAAGCGAAAGAACTGCTCTGATTAATTATAGAAATACATAAAAGCAAATAGAAGGCCAAGCGATATGTACTGGCAAATTTAAATACCCAATCCGTATACCACTTTACATTGCCATCACATGAATGATTTATTTCAATGGTGATGACTTTGACTATTTTCGCCTTAAAGGGTCATAGGGTAGGTGGTTTATTCAAGACTAGAAGGCCGAAGAGAGTTGAACAATGTATTCAATAAGTTATAGGCTAGTTAATGAAAATTGTCTAGCAAACGTTGTTTTACAAAAGATTTAAAAAATACTTTTTTTATTTGGGGCATGTTGGAAAACCCGACTGTCCATCATACCAAATGAGCCAATTTCGTGTTTGACTTTTGCAACCTAGTTTTTACAATTGGGACTCACCTCACAGTCGTTGTACATAAACTCATAACAAGCTTTTACTATAAATTCTTGGTAGAGGTTAATTTACATTCTACCACAATACCCTGTGTTATTCAACTCTCAGACCATCAGTTAATCATTACAGCTGTTGATTAACAATCTGTTTATACCACACGTGGTATAAACTCTGTACGCATTTTGATTGGCTAACACGGTGACCTTTGACCCAAGCTGCAATTGTTATTGACGTCATCAATAATCCAATGACGTCACATCACCGGGTCCCGGACATCACCGGTACACTTTCTTTGCATACGCGAAATTATACTTGGCCACGTTTCCCTTTGATTCAAGCCGATACTATTGTGGTAGAAACAGGTCACACGACTCGAAATTGTTGGATATGGAATCTATTTCACACTCGTAAGTTATTTTTTTAAAGTTGCAAAAAACACTCGCTAAAGCTCGTGTCTTTTGTAACTTTTAAAAAATAACTTACTCGTGTGAAATAAATTCCATATCCAACAACCACTCGTTGTGTAACCTCTATTTAGTACATGTATATATGTATTCTTAATTTGCAAACGAGGGACATTGGGGACCTTTCCTATCCAAAGTATACAATAACATTTGGTGTCGATCTTTTAACTCCAAGAATATTTTCCAAAAAAAAAAAAAAAAAAAAAAAAAATCAAATATCGGGTTCTGTATGGAAACTACATAATGATAACAAATTCAATAAATTGGCAAAATATCAAAATATGGGTACCATTTTTAATGCACAGAATGCTTTCCTACATTGTGAAGGTGACTGTTTTTGCGATAAATTAAAACCATCGTCACAATTTAACAACAAATAAAGATAGCAAAAACTATCTTCATGTAATTTACCATTAAAAAATATTTTTTATCCTGTGATATTCTGCTGGAAGTTATACCCATTCATTTGAAAGGGAGCGAGACCGTTTGATTACATTCAGTTTCAAGTTGTTTGCCTCGACCTGGCGCCGCCTACTTTACCTTGAAAGCAGTGATGACTGGGCTCATCGCCCAGGGCTGGAGTTGGTATACGTGACGTTACTCTAACCACGCATGCTACGATCATTTTACTGTAAATGTTCAATCATTCAAAAATATGTCAAACCACGGACTGATACGTTCATGGGCGTTTAAAAAAATAATTAATGTCCATATAGCTTGTCATGTTTATGAGAAAATATCATTTGTCAGGAATGTTTCGCTCTGTTAGAATTCCATAACAGTCTCTGTTTTTAACAGTAGTATTGATCAGCATGATTTTAAAACACCTTAATCGTGGACAAAAAATATTTCCCCCGTAACTCGATTTATATTTGCGTGCCTTTGTACATGTTTTGTTTCCATTTTTATTTTAGTTTTTCCTGCAGTGATATTTTTGTCGATTTACATATACGGTTAATTTCATTTAAAGTAGTAAGAATAGCTCTGGTCCGTGTCACAGTGTTCGAGAGTGAAGTAACTATTACTGACATACCATTATCAAACAGATCACAAAACCAATGTTGGTTTAATATCATTCAATTTATTAATTTCACAAAACCATGCATTAAGAAACATATGTACAAAGTAATAACAGCATACATGTGTCTTTAGTCGGTAGTACACATGTATAGTACGTATATCATTTCATTATACATTGAATGTATATTTGTGTCAATGACCCTGTCGTAAAATGTAACGTATATATAACAAACTCAGCTTCATGTCTGGACTAATGGTCATTCCCAGTTGTATTTATTTTGCAGTGAGAAAAAGTATTGCCTGGTATCTGGATAATGCAGTCCCGCTTTCTTATTACTGGCTTGTTGGACAGCTTTTTCTAATCCCTATCTCAGATATTGGAATATTAAGACCATAATCACACTTTCCATTTACTACTTGTAATTGTAAATTTCATATTTAAATCAAAACAAAATTTCTTCGTAAACTTTATCTTATTTAAAATATACAAAATTGTTTTAGACTGGTTTGTATAACATTTTCAATATAACGATATTATTTTTTGCCTTTTCCCTTCAGTCTCTTCTATTCAGTTTATTTCTGATCATTTCATGATATTGTTTTGCAATATTAAACTCTCGTCCTTTGATAACGCGTTTTTATACATAATTGTATTCCCAGAACTGATTTACATGTATCAGACAAATATTCCTCATTTCATGTACACCACAATCTATCTCAGATCGGTATGACATACTATGGTGTTTGGCAGTAGTCCTGTCAATCTAGCAGGCTCATTTTACATCACTGTCTTTCATATAACAACAATTCCGCAAGATTGTCTATGTTTATCCTGATATATATGTATATATATGACCAATGGTTTACGATAGTGCTTCATACATATCAGTTTTGCCAGTGTATCATTGAGTTTGAGAACATCTATAAATTCAGGTAATATCATTTGTGACTTTTAGTGGTTCCGAGACGAGGTAGCATGGGGGGCAATGTTTGCTGTCCTTGAACCCCCCAGGATTAAACTCCTTCCGAGAGGAGCTCGGGTTTGTGGCCGTGGCTCTGACATTGTATCTATGTGGTGGCAATACAATTTTCATTTGACACTTGCTAAAACCTCACTTAATTCAGACTCACTTACAATATCCACTTGGTTGCACACGGACGGGTGTCGCTAGTCACGGATGAGTGGACCGCACCTTTACTACTTTGCCGGCTAGTATTATGTTTTTTGCCATCATTCAAAGTTCAAAAGTTCACGCTGTTCACATCTACGGCATTTCATCATGGTTAAATACGACAAATAAAACGATTTCAACAAATTTGCATAGAAGGAGTAATTTTATATACCTAAATGTATGTTTGGACATGAAGTGTATTCAATGTTCTGGGGCATTTCTAGAAGACTAGCGGTAAAAAACTACAACATACAAAATATAAACAAACCTTACATATAGGTATATGACACCGAAAGCATACCTTAACAGATTGCTTACACATAACACTTTCACACAATTTAACATATTATATTACTGATAAATGTCATACGAATAACAGAAATAATCTGAACTTGACGTTAAAGCCCGCGAACATACATGTGGATCATGAATATTGTAAAATACTTGTTAACATTCTTTAAATATTGTCAATTTATCTATCAAGTAAACATTTATGAGAAATATGAACTTAATCAAGTTAATCAACTAATATAAACTTACACCATGCTCTTCTCTTCATTGAAACAGCGCTGAAACAGCTTAAACTTTTGCCTTACTTGTTACCTTGTTTTCCTCTTAAATGGGTTACACAACCCCTTACATCATTACAAACAAAACCATTGCCGATTATGCAAATGCAAATAAAGATATTACATACTGAATCACATCAACTCAGCTACATGTCCAAGGAAAGACAACTCTTATAAAATTTATGAACATGACATTCAAATCACCAATTATTTTTTTCTGTAGAGCTACTTTGTGGTGAGTTGAAGCATGGAATAATTCCATGTCACCAAACTAATCAAACCTGGAAAATAGCCATGCCTGTACGCTCACAAGTGTTTATAGCACGCGATTGTAACATTGGTGCGGCCGAATTTGACTTAATGTACATAAACACTTTCATTTTGATTTGACATTGAAATGCAAATGGCGGCTATGGAAAAATATGACATAAAGGAAGGCATTTTAATAAATGCTCCTTTGTCATTCTTTTAAGACATCTGAGCATAGGGAGAAGGACGTTTAAGATAAGTTGTTGATAAACTGCTAATTTTGGTCTTTTTTTTAGAAATATGCGTATCTTATCTCTTACTCGGCGTCTGAGGATTTTTTCCTTAAAAGGTCTTCATGCCATGTTCATGGTTTTTATATTGGTGCGATATCATTCACATCCGCCATTTGCATTTCAAGGTAAACAGAATCAGTATCTGTACGTATAATAAAGTCAAATTCTGTCAAAACGAAGCCCCTGTTGTTTTCTATAGACATTCGTGAGCTAAACGACCTACCTTTTATGTGCAATGACAAAAATGGTTAATTATATCCCTTGAAACATACTAACGGAACAGCACAATTTACTTCCTCAAAAATAATCTAACATGTATGCTATTTTTGACCGTTATCTATAGATGAGCAAAATCGAAATGTGTTTTATATGTGAGTAATTTTGTTTTTCCATGGTACGCCATTTATATGGACTGAGCATAATGAGATTTAAAGTCGCAATGCATGTACGATTTATTTGTATAAGCCCTTATCAGACCAATATACTGTTCATTATTTTTTGACGAAGTATATTCCTGTGAAATACCCAATCTGTTTATCGAATCTATTGAGACTTGTAGATATAATAATACAGCGAGATAATAAAGATATATTTATAAAAGACGAATATCGTTTTATTTTAAGATGCAGGAATTATCCTTATTAGATGTTAATAATGTCAATGATCTTTGTTAACAGGTTAGATATATATTTGAGGCTAATTTATGTAAATGTTCATCAGGTGTTTTTGGCATTTAGATTATGTCAGTAGAAATTGTAACGGATGATACAACCCACAGGTTGCTGTTGTTGTGATATATGTGTGTATCATTTGTAAGCAGTAAATTATAAATGTCAAATAAGTAATCAAACTGTTGAGCCTCGGGCTAATCTAAGGATGGACAACACCAGCACAGCCGGTCGTACCTCCTTCCTTACCTGGACAGCCGTCATCCGTGACGACAGAGTTCAGCCTAGCCTCCAGGTATAGTGTTCCAATCAATTAAACTACATACCCGAGAGTACTATGTAAATGTACATTCTGTGTTAATATGTTAAACCATGGACTGATATGTTCATGACATAATAACCAATTTCAATAAAACTAGTCACCCATACGGGAACATGTGATGTTTACGGAATGTTTCGCTCGGTTGCAATTCCATAGCAGTCTACGTTTTGATATGATCAACACGTATACTCACCTTTCGTTTAAAGTACGGAAGCAGTAGTTTTTATCAGCATACTATTTAGAACACCTTAATCGCAGGCACGCATTGTTTCCCCATAATTTAATTATGTTTGCATGATCTTGTGCGTTCATTTTGATTTCAGTTTTTTCCTGCAGTGATATTTTTGTTGATTTAAGGTTATTTCTATTTATAGTCGTAGGAATAGCTCTGGTCCGTGTCACAGTGCTCGAGTGTGAAGTATCTTTTACTGATATAACAGTATCAAACAAATCATAAAAATAATGTTGGTTAAATATAATTCAATTTATTGTTTTCACAAAACCATGTATAGAGAAACAGAAATAGTATGCACGAGTCGGTAGTACACATATATAGTACGTATATCATTTCATTATACATTGAATGTACATTTGTGTCAATGACCCTGTCGTAAAATGTAACGTATATTTAACACATTAAGCTTCATGTCTTAAATGATAATAATTTCATTACAACTACAATGCTATGACATTTTTTAATATTCTCTGTTGTATTTATGTTGCAGCGAGATAAAGTATTTTGAGATCTCAGGACAATGGAGTTCCCCAAACGAAATGGAGAACTTATTTGTTTAATCTCCTTTTTTTCTTCTTATGTTTTGTTGACATAGTAGCCACAAGGAGGCTTATGTTTGGTCGAAATTTAGACATTGATTTATATCGACGATCAGTTGTTCTGTATGTCATCTTTTGCAGTCTAATATACATATTTTTGTGAGCAAACGGCATGCCGGTTTGCAACAAATTTGATCAAATGAGTTGATTATGTCCCGCTGAAACATACAAGTTTCAAATGTTTTGTTGAAATTTACAAACAACTTAACAAAAACATGTCAACAACAAGACTCATAGTCAGCCATGATAAATACTAAAATTGATATGTTCAGTTGCTATAAAGTAGTCAGCCATGATAAATACTGAAATTGATCTGTTCACTTGCTATAAAGTAGTCAGCCATGATAAATACTGAAATTGATCTGTTCACTTGCTATAAAGTAGTCAGCCATGATAAATACTGAAATTGATCTGTTTAGTTGTTATATAATAGTCAGTCATGATAAATACTGAAATTGATCTGTTTAGTTGTTATATAATAGTCAGCCATGATAAATACTGAAATTGATCTGTTCAGTTGTTATATAGTAGGGATTTCAAGGCTTGATGAATATCATAAATATCAATATCACTGGATATGATATTTTGATAATCTTTGAATATCATTATAGTGACGACCTATATTTTAGATTATATAAGGAGCACATACAATACACATTTGTTATGTGTACGAATGTAAGATCACCGGATTTGTTATTTCGATGGCCCTTAAACATCAATATATAGGGTACACAAACATAGAATAAAAATGTGTTTTATGTATGATTGTTTTATAAGTAGTCGGGAAGACAAATATTAAGAAATGACCAGTTCACATGCACTAGATAATGAGCGTTACGATTTCATTTTGGAGTAAATAAGATATCACAACAGAGTGATAGATCTATGACTTGTTCACCATTAACAAGACTTGTAAATAGTTTATTATATATGCCGTTAGATAATTGAATTCCTTTTATTTAAGGATAGAATGTTGCTTTGGTCGATTTCTTTGGTTGATAAATTGAATTGCTTTTTTAGACAAATTTAATGAACTTGGAAGCATCACGTCTACGGTTTATTCTTCATGAGACGTATGATTATGTTTCGAATATTCGACATTATGTTTCAGGGAGCAGACTGAAGCCTTTTTTGACGCTTTAAGATAAATTTCAAGGGAACAGTTATATGAATATAGATCTGGAAATCTTTTTTCTCAAATAAAAACAGATAAACAGCCTATTTACGACAGTAGCGTTTACAGTTAATCCAGGGTGTCAAAATAAAAAAAATATTTAATTTCCATTCATTAATATTTTTTCTGTAACGTGTCATTTTAGTGAATATTAATCAACGATATGACCGTCAGATATTATTACTACATAAAATAAACATAACGTCCGTATACTGAATAAGGGTGCTGATGGTGATGATGATAACGATAATAAAGACTTAAATGCTAAAATATTGAACAATGCTAAATATACGTATCTGATCCTGTGTATACTTCATACGCAATGTTGTATGTTTTTATCATGTTTGTAGTTAACTAAATTGTCGTTAGGCCAAAGGTATCAAAAAACGAAATGCATTGAACTGGACTTATCTACTAACTGCCAGCTGCCATCGTTGTTGTAAAGACCGAGTCCCACAGGTAAGACAAGTAAGGGCGCGAGCAGTTAGCGTTACTGGGTGAGATGATTTTATTTCTATTGAATGATGTTACATGCGCAGGTGAGCTAGTTGAACGACCTCAATCCTTTGGCGATAAATAGAATCGTTCACCGCCACAATTAAAATGACACTTCTCATTTATCTAATTTACAGCAAATTCTCGAAAATCAATAAGGACAAGTTAATATAAAAATACCCGATATGCTAAGAAGTGTGTTGGAATGTGTTGAACAGACCTATTCTTAAAACTAGATTTAGAACTATATCTACGTGTTCACATGTTAGATCTAATTATTGACGTGGTAACAGACAGTTTATAAAACGTTCCTATTATGTGATACAATCGCTGGGATATGTAACTCGAACATTCGTGGTAATGTTATTTTTGGATTGTTTGTAAAGAGTAGGAATATATTACTACTCGTGGTCATTAGACAAATCTGGGGCATTAGACAACAAATCTAGGGCATTAGACAACTCTAGGGCATAAGACAACACTGGGACATTAGCTATCACTTGGATATTAGATAACTCTAGGATAAATAGGAAACTCTGGGGTATTTGACAAATCTGAGCCATGGGACATTTCTGGGACATTAGACAACTTTGGGGCATTAGGTAACTCTGGGACATTATACATCTCTAGGGCAGAATACAACTCTAGGACATTAGCCATTAGACATTGGAAACTTCATTTTACTAAATAGGTAACAAGGCGTAAATTTAAAGTTTAATTTGACAAGTATTCTTGAACAATTTGAATCTAATTCGAAACATAAGCGTCATCACAAGCTAGTTTAATCAATAGTGCGAGTCGCATAAGATAGCCTCATTAAACACAATTGTTTTTTGAAACATACCAGAATGTTCTGGCATCATAATATACATTGTACACCGGTGTATTATAGTGCGAGTATGTATTATATTGTTACAAATATATATACTGTAGATATTTATATTAAGGTGCATTTCGCGAAGAATCCTTTAACAAGAGTCTGACAATATAATGACTTTATATTTAACCTGAATGAATTGGGGTATAATATCATAATACAAGTGTGTCCAACTTTTCTCGCAAAGACTATATAGCTCCATTATGCTGGATTTGTAATGTAGGAATTCCAATCGGACAGGCCATTCGGATGCTCTCAGCGGCTAATGGAATGTCCAGGTCAAAGCTGCTGGATAGTCCTGCATCCATCCGACACGCTTGGATTGCTTTTCTCAGTGCCAAATAAACTGATATTGCCAGCAGATGTGGAGGTTCGCCCACACCCTGTAAAATCATCTCATACAATGGTAGACTTTATTGGAATACACGACCCTTTCGTAATAAATGTCCGAAGATATATATATTTATTTCGTAAAAGTGGAAAAGTTTTACCGTTAGATTGAATGCAATGTTTTCTTTTACCGTCTAAATAACGTTTCGAATTTTATTGGGTCTTACTAGTCATCAAAAGGGGACAACAATTATATTTTCGCAAACTGCCCCTTTTACGTCAAACAGGCATATCTGTTACGTATCCCTGAAACTTGTGCATCTCATTTATTCAAACAGTGACCTATGATTAAAAACGGAACAGACTGATAATTTTCTTTGGTAGGCTATTTTACGTAAAGATTAATTTTCTGTCTTCGTTTTTATTTTATATATGTGGGATACTAAATCGTTGCCAAAAGACGAAAGCCATTTATCTTATAGTGTTTACCTTGGAGGAATAAACAGTGCCCTTGTTTGAACACTCCTTGAGTATGGAAACCTTCATCCGACGGGGTATGTTCCTAACTCCCGGAAGTTTGTAATCGACCGGCCCATATGCGGAGATGTGACCTTGAGGTGAGAATTCTAATTCTTCCATTGTGATCCAGCCATATCCCTAATGATTATAGAACGATTCTGTTTTAGTTTCAAGAGAGTTGCAATAAACGTATTTATATCAAATAGTTTGATATCATGAAGACAGATTGATCTATAAATATCATATTGATGTACATAATAGTTTATAACAATAAAGGCTAAACGCGCTCCATATTAACTCGTAATTAGTAATTAAACATAGTCTAAAAAAAGTGATCAATATTGATTTCAAAGGAATCGGAACAGACCTGAACAAATCCTCCCTCAATCTGTCCAACATCAAGACTCGGGTTCAAACTCCGTCCTATATCCATAACTATTTCAGTGTCCAGAACCTGTATGAATTGGACAAAATAAAGATGTGAGATAGTGTTGCCTTTTAAATACATTAAAATACCTCCGCCAGCAGTTGAGGCTTTATTCAAATCACTCTGCCGTCCTTCCTTCCGCCTTTAACAATTCTTAGAGAGGCACTGGTCATTGTTTTCTAAAATTTCACAAAAAGGTTTTTAGACTGATTATTACACATTAACAAAGCGGACAGACGGGCATTTGGAATTCTGACAGGTGAATATTGTTACCATATTTCATAAAAAAAAACATAGATCTTTATCAAAACATAAAAGTTGTCCTTTGTCCCCCATTACACATATTTAATTTTGGGACTAATTGGAATAGTTGAAGGTTGGCGCTTTTTCCTGCATTAAGACATTAGAAACAATGTGTTCTTTGTCTAAAGTACTTGTTTACAAATAAAATGGTAAAGACGAGAGCAAAGATTGCGTTAAAATATTAATTTAATTAATCGGCGCTCTTTGACACAAAACATTTGATACTTTGACTTCAAAACAATAGGAAGGAAGCAATGTGTATTATGATTCGACTCTTGTTCCCCCCTCTACATATTTGCTTGGCAAATTGAGCTTTTAATACCAGTAAACATAATGCTTATATCTTGATTTGATATAACCCTTACTTCCTTCCCTCACTAAGCAAAAATAAATGTCAGTGACGCACATTGTTCTTGTCCTTTGAGCCAAAGTTACCCTGACCTTCTACCCGGTGACCTTAGCCTTTGGTCATTTGACTTTATATTTTATTCCTGTCAACTTTGCTTCATAATGTCATCACAAAATATCAGTAAAAACATACCAAAAAATGATTTTGACGACCTTTTAATATAATGATCAGGACCTTTGACCTTGAGTATTGATCATGGTATGCAATTTCTGTGAGCCAAGCCTATTGACCAAATTTTATGTAAAGCGGTGGTCAACTAATACTTAAGTTAACAACCGACAACTAAGTTTTTTGAGGGGCAGGCAAATAAATCGGCGGTGATTTACAAATATCATATTGATGTACATTAGTTTATAACATCAAAGGCTAAAGCACTCCTTATTAACTCGTAATCGTAATTAGTAATTAAATATAGGAAAATCATCCATATTAAATTTAAAAGAATCGAAACAGACCTGAACAAATCCTCCCTCAATCTGTCCAACATCAAGACTCGGGTTCAAACTCTTTCCTATATCCATAACTATTTCAGTGTCGAGAACCTGTATGAATTGTACAAAATAAAGATGTGAGATAATGCTGCCTTTTAAATACATTAAAAGACCTCCGCCAGCAGATGAGGTTTTATTCAAATCGCTCTGCCGTCCGTCCTTCCGCCTTTAAATAATGTCTGGAGAGACACTAGATCATTGTTTTCTCAAATGTCACAAGTAGGTTTATAGCGGACAGACGGGCATTTGTAATTCTGACAGGTGAATATTGTTACCCTATTTCTATGTGTCTTGTTAATATAGAAAGTTGTTTTTAATCATACCGAAACCTCTGTTAACACTCACCTCAGTCAAAGCAAATATACCCAAGCAAAGGATCCCGTTAAGATATTAATTGAATTGATCGGCGCTTTTTGACACAAAACATTTGACATTTTGACTTCAAAACAATAGGAAGGAAGCAAACTGTATTATGATGCTACTCTTGTTTCCTCCCTCTCCATATTCGCTTGGCTAATTGAGCTTTTAATACCAGTATACATAATGCTTATATCTTGATTTGATGTAAACATTACTTCCTTCCCTCACTTAGCAAGAACAATTGTCAGTGACGCACATTGTTCTTGACCTTTGAATCCAAGTTACCCTGACCTTTGACCCGGTGACCTTAGCCCTTGGTCATTTGACTTTATATTTGATTCCTATCAACTTTGCTTCATAATGTCATAACAAAATATTCATCAGTAAAAATATACCAAAAAATGATTTTGACGACCTTTGACCTTGATTATTTATCATAGTATGCATTTTTTGTGAACCAAGCCTTTTTATCAGATTTCATGTAAAGCGGTGGTCAATTAATACTTAAGTTAACAGCCGACAACTAAGTTTTTTTGAGGGACAGACAAATACATCGGCAGACAGAAAGATAAAATCATGTCAATTTTACAAAAGATTTTAGAATATTTGGTCATTTTCTCCAACTATGCCCTATCAAAAAGACGTAGGAAATAAATGTCCCCTAACCCAAGGATGGCTCAGATCAAATTTGGATACAATCTTGCCATTGAATCGAAACAAAAGAAATATTTTACAGAATTTGCAACATTTGCCATATTTGGTCTCACCCCAGACATTTGGAGGTCAAGCAACGCCCTTTATATAAAATGGATCAACCTGCCCCGAAGTATGCCTCGGGCAAAATAAGGACCAAATCATCCTTCTATTTGTTAAATCTATTGGGTTAGAATGGATTTTTTTTAATTACTCTATGCATCCATACCTGGTGCTCTCCTGTTAAACAGTCGATCTCCACTTCAGTACATGCAGCTCCGAACGTGTAATAGTGAATAAGGCAGCCAACAGCTTTCACAAAATCCCATTCCTGGTCACCTGGTCTAAATTTAAAATAATGGAGATATACACGTTAATACACAGCAGTCCATGTTCGGACTTGTTTGTCCTCGAAAACGGCTTGGCTATATGCAAAGTCAGAGAAAAAACAGCAGTATTCATAATTTAAATGTCTTGCAAGCTCGACATTAATATGAGACTATACAACAATTCAAAATGTTAATGTTGTGGCAGCCCGGCACACTTTATTCCACATTTTAAAATTAAATATTTTGGTAGCCTTGCACACGTTATCAAACAATTCAAAAGCAGAATGCAGTTTCAAACCAACATTAAGAATTTTAATGTTTACCAGCTTAATATTTACGACATTTTAAATTTCAGGATGCTAATGTGTCGCAAGTCGACATAGGACGTTAAACATTCAGCATTTAATTATTGCACAGCTCAACGTACGACATTCAACATTCATAAATGTCAATGTTGCGAAAGTCAAAATCCGATACTCAAATTTTACGCAGTACGTTGGATACATATACATTGTACCAAGCAGCGGGGCTATGTCCAAATGTTTAAAAGTACAACGAAATGCGTCTAACCAATTAAAGTTAGTTACTTCCTTTTACAGGTAAACTTTAATTATGTACTTCGTCTGTTTTTGACGTCATTTCGTTCCTACATTAAACATAAACTAACACAGCTGCACACAACAATGTTATTATCGTTTGCAGTTTTAAGCGTCAACAAAAACTATAATATGATAAATACCTGCCTACCCCGGTGGCGGATAAACTCACTCTGTCCATATAGGCAGCATTGACCTGTAACAATTCAAACACTGTATCAAATGAAAAGCTGAATCATGCTATCTCTCATGTAGAAATCAAAGGATATTTTAAATGGGTAGGTGGACTGCGCCCGATATTGTCATTGAACGGTTTGGTAGTATTGGGATCTAATAATTAATTAAATACATATACAAACCCAATCCTTCCATAGTCCCTTCGGGATCCTCTTTTTGTAGGGACGAAGTCTGTAATTGATCTTATCGCACGCATTCTGCGACGAAAAACGACAAGTTTCCTATTATCAATGGAACCAGCATTAAATTGACATCATCGTTAAGCAACGGATTACTGTCGATTGACAAATTTTCGCTCCCCAAAATATATCCAACGTCCTCATATTAGCGAGGATCATACATCTGTTGTTTCTTTTTTATTTTACTTTAATAATAATATTTATTAATTTCAGTTTCATACACTGCTGTATCAGAGCAACATAATCATATCAAAGTGTTTCAAAAAAATATTATCTGTTGTTGTTTGCCATAGCAACCAGCCAGAATATTTCACATCTCCCCGGGGAGCATACAGACGGAGCTGTCATCATATTGATATATTTGACTCGCCAAATTTATGAAAATTATATTACCAGAATTGCTGCTCCATTGAGATCTGAGGATACGCTAGCCGCTGTTGAGGTAGTATTTGGACAGGTATTTGTTCCAGTCTCACTGATGTAAATGTTGTCCATAGACACTCCCAAAGCTTTAGAGGCCACCTATGGGGCAGAAAGCATTTCACGATGTTATGATAAGAACCATATTGAATAGTATAAAGTTTCTAGGTTTTTAGATAGTTTTAAGCAATGATCAACTAGACACTGCTTTTGAATATATACCTTTGACATATCCTATTAGCCGCAAAATAGTGCTTCGCAGTCATTGGTGATAATAGGGATTCATATTACTTACTTTGAGAACAGGGCAGCAGTGAAACATGAAACGACAGTATGTACCTGTATCATTTTTGTATGCAGCCCCTGTCCCATCTCAACCCCTCCATGTGCAATAGGTATAGAGCCATCCAGGTAAATGTTCACCAATGCTGCTCCCTACAATTGATAAATTAAGCCGGCCTAATGAGTCAAGTTCGAAATCAACAACAAGACATAAGACTATATCAAACAATCAAGTCCTGTCCTGCGCACAGTATCTTGAAAATGTTCCACACAGTTTTTTGTTACTTCAAACTGCAGCTGTAGGTGCAATGTCGCATTTTAACATGTCCAAAACATTCTTCATGCGATAGACTACAGTATTCACCATACAACCCGATTTTTACCATTCGTCTGTTCACGGAGAAGCTAAAAGTACAAAGTGATATGAGGCGTCAACTGCCTTTTTCATCTATTACATTCAATATTAGTTCCTAATCTACTTTTTTAATGTTTCCCTTCTAGTATCAATTTTCAATATTTTGTAATTCCATTTCTTGGTGCATTCTAGTTGAACATATGAATCCAAATGCGGTTGATTACTTACTTATACATGGTGAACGTTTATCGGATTGATAACATGTTTTACCTAGTTTAGGTGTCTGTTTGGATATCCAATGCCGAATTTTAGAGGCATTACAGCTATTCCTTTCTTCTTGAACTTGTTCTGACTGTTAAAATAAAGGATAAAAAGAAATATATAAGTTCAGTTTACCTTAATATCTTGGAAAAATAATTCAAAAACTACCATTTTACAAAAAATCTGTGTATAGTGACCAGATTACCACGAAAATAAACATTTTTATAAATTACATGCCTGTTTAGATATGATCCTTAACGACCGACCGGTAGCCGGACCCACCGTTATCATTTTTTAAATATGCAAATACCTATTGTAAGCTGCAACTTCTTTCCTTCTGTCTTCAAAATTACTTTGCATCACACAATCTTGCCAGCAACGGTTTAACATGCAGTTTTCTATTTTGCGTTTGTAGTGTGTGAGACTTCCTTCTTTGTACATGTTTAGCTGACGAACCTGAATTTATTGTAATTATTATTTTACTGCATATAACATTTCCTTCAGCATGAATATTGAAATATAACTCGATTTAACGTTACACATTCATCACTTACAGTGCATGTCATGATAAAGCGGCTTCTAAACAGGGAATAAAGTCAAAACAGTAATATTTTATAAGTCTTTGATTTCCTACTATGGTGCAATTTCAAGAGAGTAACATGATAAACATTCAGTATGTATCCTTGCAAACCATTATACTTTCTATTGACATTGTAATTTTTTAAGCTGTTTGGAAATTTCAAGAAATCATGCGAACAATGCATGTTTCATAATGAGCTCATTTTAAACGCTTATATTGCACTGAATAGTCATGTCATTTTGCTCAAAGGAGTCTTAAGCATAGAATAGGATAATTGATTTGACCAAATTTGACGTTATTTTATGTGTATAAACACTGTTCTTATTTTGACCCTGAAATGCAAATTGCGGTTGTGATTGATATCACGCCAAAAAGGCATGAAAGGAGGTATTTTAAACGTCAAACATGCTCTTATTAGACATTATAAGACACGACAAGAAGACTGCTTTTAGAAGCAAAATGTTCAATCGTCGAGTTTGGGGTAAATATGCATATTTCTGAAAAAGGCCCCACACACTCACCAGTTAGGTTTTTTTTTTGTTCTTTAAGGTTCCTTTTTACTATGACCAGGTTCTTAAAAGTATGATATAGCCACATTTATATTCATACAAATTCCTCCCTCTATGCAACAATTGTGTAATAGTATCCAAAGCCGCAATTAACATTTCAAGGTAAAAACAAAATAAGTTTTTATACATACATTAAATTTAATCAGGTCAAGCAAATGTTTTCTACCCTGTGTTTAAAATTCAACATTATTCTCCTATATAGAAGACTCTTTATTGCATTGATAAGGCGGCAGGTCAACGATAACATATTACATCGTATTAAGAAGGTAATTCAAATATAAACGAAGCATACATATTCTTGATCTAGTTCAAGTGTGTCTGCAACGGTACACATGATGGACTCCATAACGAAAACCGCTTCCGCCGCGCCGAATGCTCTCATTGACGTATTAGATGGTATGTTGGTCCTACATACATGTCCAGTCACAGAAACAACTGGAATTTTATATGCTGCGTCAATACTGAAGCATGCATTGTCCAGAATCTGAAATATGGTTAATTGTTTATCAAATGTTTGCCTGAAAATTTCTCTAACGCAATCTATCTTTGCGATATAAAGTTGTAGCACAATATGATATGCAGGCTTGCAAAACTCTAGCAAAATATTGTATATCTACCTGCAAATATAATCAAGACAGTTACAATTTTGCAATGTTAAAACTTCACAAAATAAAGGAGGAAGCTATTTGTGGTATTGTTTCGATTTGATAAATTAAAAAAATAATTTATGTTTACTCACCGCGGCCGATACATCTAAAGTGTATCCAGCGTTGACGTAGAAGTGAACTGACAAAGCCTGTAGTGTTCCGTCATGTTGGAAACCAACCTTTTAAATACAACACCATATTGTTATTAATATTTATAAAAGGCGTGACTGGCAAACTTCTCAGTAGTATAATTATCAATATAGATCAAAGAACCTTAATATGCTCATTAAAATACTAAGAATTTTCTTTTACGACGCAGCCAATATCAAATGCGAGAAAAAAACGTATTATTGATGGGAAAACAAGTTGAACAACAAACATTACCTCTTGCTTCTAGTATGTCATGAACTCATGTTCTCGGGGGGAAAGTCTGAAGCTGGAATACAATTACCCTGCCTTATGCTGACTAGTGTATAATTATTCATGGCTAAGCATCACTGCTAGTATTCGCCCTAGAACTTATCTCCTTACATACATTGTAACATAATTTAATCGACCGTGACTCGATGTTTACTACACAGTAATCCGAATTGGTTATATCTCATGATAATGACGCAGATTTTGTTTTTGTCGTTATTATAGGACATACACAATGGGAAATGTACAATATATATGTTGTCACATTCTAATCTAAAAATCTTTAGCTACAGCATTGCGGCAATTTTTCTACCAGATTCGGCACACGGCGCCGACACTCTGCTGGTATGTAAAAAGTTATCCAGGAATCACTAAAGGCTTTAGATGTATAAACGGAAAAAAATACATTTCTAGTGACTTGGTTGGCATAAACATAATTTTCTACTTTTCGAAAAATTGAAACACCGCAAGCAAATATAAAGTAATAGAAATCATCAAAGAACAGAGGTTATTGCATCTAACTGGTCAATAAAGAAAGTAGGTCAATTTGGAAATTAATTCAATATGATAACAACGCAGGCTAGTCGGTTGATATTTCGATACTTTTTATATTAATTAAAAAGTCAATCATTTTTTTTTTTTCAAATAATAGAAAAAGTAAACAAGCTAATAAAACCCCGACAAAACAGTGTTATTTTCGAATAAAAACAAAGCAATATCTAATAATGAGTTCATATCAATATGGGGAGGTCCTCTGATTATCGTGATGTGTTTAACATGATGGTGTGTAGAAATATAACATTGTACTATTTATCTTAACATGATGGTGTGTAGATATATTACATTGTAATATTTATCTTATTCATCAGCTTGTTAATCGATCAAAATTCCAATTCTTCTTATAAACGAAGTAATATTTCATTAAAACGAAATTATAGGGACCACATAACCAAATTAAAAATTGATTGTGGGTTTTCCCCCTTTGGGCATAAGATTTAATAGGTTTATAATAAGTTTCATGTATGCGCTGGGCAATACATGGTGATATGAAATATGTAGAAAAAAAGTTTATTTGTCTCTAGTCTGTTTTTGTCAGGGGGAGTTAATTAAGTGTGTATTTTGTTGTAAACTTAGGTGTATTTTTTGTGCTGAATTCAATACAAGATGGAGGCCCCCATATAAAAAAGTTCAAATTGGTAGAATTTTTAAACATTCTAGTTACAGGTTTCCGAGATGACATTCTTCAGAATTAGGGCAAGTGGACCAGTATTAAAAACTCCATTTAAGCAGGACAGTGGTAAACGTTTACATTATCGTCTATGGGAAATCATTTGGTTCCGTGGTTCCTATAATTACCACAAATGTATTTCATTACCTTGTATTTGGACAGAAATGGATGACGCTTCCCAGTAACTTTAATATCCGTATCTCTATCCATGATCATACGGACAGGTTTCCCTAATCTGAGACAGAAACAGAAGGCAGAGTAAGGTTACATGTAGTAGTTACAATCGGTTTAAAACCCTCGTCAATTTCGACATGCCCCATGTTTAAATACTAGTTTTTAGTAATGAAAAAAGAGTTATACATACAAAAATAGTATTCAATAGATAAAGAGTATCATGGAATTGTTTAAAAAAAATATGTTTATTTCTGAAATTTTCAATCTGAAACCATTTTTTACCTGTGTGCTGCAATTACTGCTGCGCCAAACATTAGAATAGTACGGTATTCTCTTCCTCCAAACCCACCACCTGTAACATGGTGGTTAATATTTGTTTTATTCAACGTATTATCAACAGCAAATGTAATTTGAGAACAGCTTCCCCTGTGAGATACATGAGTGTGGTGAATGTGTGTATTTTTGTAAGAAGCCTGGGTTGTATTCATGTCGCTGACCTTTTCGTAGCGACAGTTTATTAATTCTACGAGACAACAATTTCATAATACTCTTTTTTACGGACTGAACTAGATGGATATTGTTATGTGACACCAATGTAGTGTTTAAAACATTATAATGATGGATTATAATCCATTTTTTATAATGTATAATATGAGAGAACTCCAAACAATTTCTTTCCAAATAAAACTCTCCTTATATGAAATACCATAATATGCAGAGCTACTGATGGAATGTAATGCATTTTTGTTAGGTATATGGTCAATATGTTTATACACATTACTTCATGACCTGTTTCTGACAGAATCCGTGCTTGGCAGTTCATCAGTTTAACTTTTTATATCTTTTTAATACTCAAAATAATTTCTAAGTTCTCTCCCTTTACATTTGATAGTTGATACCACCGCAAAATAAATCATTTAAACATTAATTTAAATTTAAATTTTATCAGGATTTATATGAGCTTAGCTTGATGTCCGATCATTTTTACATATAAGAAGGCAGTTACATTTTATTGAAATTGAAAATTGAAAACAAAAAACATAATGATGATATGCCTACGCACATGAAAATGTAGGTCTATCTCTAAATAGTTAAAACGTGTGCGGATATGAACGAAATACAGACATAAGACCATTTGGTGAAGGAGGTAAAGCGTCTTCACGGGATCTGATTACCAACTGCCACCTTAAAAACCTTCTAAACCTGTATAATCCAACGCAATATGACAACTCATCTTACGGATTTTTTTTTTAGAAATTCGTTGACTCGGTCAGGTGACATAACCCAAAACCTTTCTCAAATGAGCGATTGCTCATCTAATGGCTGTAAGTTAGGCACTTTATCACAGTGATTAGTTGATATAATTTCACTCACCAAGTCTCTTCTGTCTGACAACGATTCTGTTCCTTGGTATACCAAGTATCCTAGAAGCTGTTGCCTAAACAATTTAAGTGTCTGCATCAAATCTCATCCAAATTAACATGTTATAAATGATACATTTATAGTTAAGAGTAAAAATAAGTACATCTTACAGAATAGATTAGCATAATTAGGTTATATAATATATTATGTTTAAACATGCACTAACAAAGACGAAATGCTTACCTGGCAGAAAGTTGGAGATTGGCTTGTTGTGAACAATTCTATTTCTCCTGACTCCATTTTTGGTATCACTAGTGCCCCACTTGGTTCCAGATAAAAATGTTCCTGGAATCCAGACCGTATCCAACCCTCTCGAACAAACTCGCAGTTTGGGTAGCATTTGTCTGGATCACCGCAATCTATTTGTTTCGAGGTGTAGTCAAAATAGAAGTTTTCCGTAATAGCCTCCTAAAATATAAGATATGCCGCGATTATATGTAACCCGGATAACGGATATTGCCATTACATGGAAGATATAATTCATAGATATAGATTGCAACACTTTCAACAATTGTAAGAAATACGAGTACAAGAGCTCAAATATCATTATCATCAATCATACAAAAAATTTCAAGAGGAAAACATTATAGAGAAGATCTGCAAACTAAATATTTTTTGTAAATACCTCTCTTAAATGTAAATTAAAATGTTGCTCAAAGAAACAAATATATAGATAAGTTGATTATCAACAACAAGGAAGGTTATAAGACTCGCATCTTGTGGTCGGAAAATGCAAAACTGAAAACCACAACTACATAACAAATACATTTACAATGTTTTAATGTGATAAGTTTAAAGTTGCCTTCCAAAATTTAAACAAGGAACGGAAGGTCAGCGCCATATATTATTACTTGTAAAGTTTTAGAAGAAATGAAAGATTTTGTCGACTACAAAAAAAAAAAAGCAAAATTGTAGTAATTATAAATAAATAGGCGACTAAACAATTATTTCGACTTTCGAATTTTCAATATGTATGCAGGCCTGGAACTATTGTTGTATACAATGGATACTCTCTATACCAATTCACATATCCTAATAAATAATGAATATACATACTGTATGTCGTTGTATGGAGCAGATCAATAGTGTCTACACATTTCAATATACCTCTATGGTTGTAATAACGGGGAGATCAAGATAGGTGATCTTCACAAGGTCTGATGCCTCCTTAGCGCATTTTTCAGAAGTAGCTACGATAGCACATATGACTTGGCCAACACAAAAAACCTGTTATAAACATAAGCATCAAACATATCAAATTCGAAAATCTTATATTAAGGTCACCTCGTATAAGATATCGAGAAACATATTATAATCGCTTTTTTCTCCTAATAAAGATAAGTCGTCAGCATTGCACTTTTTTGGTATTGTTTAAAGGCCTATCAAACGGACATGTTCTTTGAATGACGGCTTTGTTTTTGTATTGTTTAACGTTCTGTACAACCTCTGTAACAAAGTCCTGAAGGTGCAACTTATGTTTGAATAGCCATTCTCTATAATCATAGATTAAGGGTAGATTTGACAAAAGACTCATTAACGTACTTCGTTTTCCGCAAATAAAGGCTCGTCATGTGTGTGAAGTCCCCACATATTCTCTCCTGGAACGGATGACGCATCGAGGAAGTCTACAACGCCCGGTGAGTTCATCGCAGCACTTTTGTCAACAGACTGTATCAGAGCGTGTACTTTAGTGCTCAATATTTGTTGGACGTACAACTCATCTGTATAAATTAATATTAGTATAACTACACTCTTCTTAACGACCAATCGACATAAACAAGGTATATATTGAATATTGACAGCCTGCCCTATCTCTTACTGAGCCTTGAGGTAGACAAAGAAAGTTTAATATGCTTTTGATTTGTTTGGTATTTCAACACATTGTAGTCAATGTTGACTAAATGGAGTTAATTCATTTGTGTTTTAACTGAATTTCTTTGATATATTTTTTATAACAAAACTTTTGTTTTTTACATAAATTTAACATAAAAAAAATAACCTTTAAAACCTGCTGCATTTAACTTTTCCTTTTGTATGAACATTCTGATTAAGCATTAATTTTTCGGTGTAAATTTTCTGCCAAAAAGTGCTTTTCATCTATTAACTTCACGCATGTACTGGTCATTTACTTTCAAATCGTGGCATGTCGTCCAAAAACATGGCCTGTCCAGTCACCAGCGCACGTCCAGCAACCAACGGAACAGAACGTCCGACCGCGTCATATGCCTTTTGTCCAGGATACGGTGCCTGATAGACCTGTTGACCTTCGGAAGCCCTCCAAAGAAGACCATTGACGTCTGATATTCTGGTCTGTTAGAGGGAAAGATATACATATCTTACCCTGGGGAGGGATATCCGCAGTTACCGGGTGAGATTTTCTTATCTCACCCTAGGGAAAAGACAAGCTACACGTGCTCTTTGAACGTGCTCTTGTTCTCGATAGGGTGACGTCACTATGACCTGACCCGGAAGGTTTGAATGCTAAATATCGATATTATTCACAAACGAAATTAAAATAAGTATTAATTATCAGAGTTAACTGAGTGTTTGGTGTTCTTTTTGACAAGCTAATCAGAACTATATTTTGTATGAAATCAACATCGTAAGGTGTAAAGCGTCTGCGTCAACCTTATCACAACTGTCATCTGCCGTCCACGTGTTGTTGTTTACATAGTTTGGATTTGGTTCCCACTTCGATTGGAAAACAAGGTAAAAGAAAAATAATCATCCAACCCTTTTTAGGATGAGATAGGAGGATATCAGCCCTCGGAGGGGGATTGTTAAGTTCCCAAACACTCTGCAAGCCTCGTGTTTGGGAATTTAACAATCTCCCTCCTCGGGTTGAGATTTCCATATCTCACCCCAAAAGGGGTGAACAATTCTATTAATGGGTTGAGATCTCCATATCTCACCCCAAAAGGGGTGAACAATTCTATTAATGCCTGCTTGTATTGGTAGTAAATGAGATTGAGAGTATATATGGAATATTTCTGCTGACTTTATAGTAAGTGGTATTCCTTCGTGATTACTGAAAATCATTTAGATTTCGCGATTATTCTTTTTTTGCGAGCTTACTTTTTCAGACATTCTTGCGAATACATGATTTTGCGAACAACTAATATGGAAATGGACTTAGCAACCCCTTTATATAGGTAACCGATAACTTGGTGTTATTTTCATACAAATAATCGTGAAGGACATGAATACGCGATTCACTCTCCTCGCGTATTAACTCGAAAACAAATTCGAAACATAACTGATTTACAGTAATACATGTATCGTACATACATCATATGTACGTGTTTCTGTAATATTCAGAAATGATTAAATTATGATATATACTGTAGTGTTTGCTATTCATGATTGATCATACCACAGTATGCTACCCAAATGATATTTCAATATGTTTAACACATTAAATATATCTCTGGTGAATTTGATTTTGTTTTATGATGATTGTTGACAGAATGATTAATTTCGATATATTGTGGTGATATTACTTACCTGATTGAGCGTGTTCTGTAGCTCCCTCCAGTACCTGATCAAGAAGCCAGAGACAAGATTTTGTTTGTAACTAATGAACGACAAAGCAATTTTAAGGTACAAAACCGAGACCACTTATTGAGTTGGATTTCGCCCGTGGGAAAGCGTAACTCTAGCAAGCAGTATGCAATAAGGATACTATTATGGCATTTTAATGAGACTCGATTTTTAAACTCAAATAAGTCTTTCGATGACAAAATATAGATAACGATATAAGACGAGGTGCTCCGAAATATTTAAACGTATTTTGCTTCATCGACGACAACCGCTACAAAAATGCCATAATCGCAAATGAGGGTTAAGGTGATGACAACGGTACCACAAGGCATATTAACAAGCATCAAACATGATTTGACATCATATCACATGTGAAAATCATAAAACTTGTTGTTTCTAATTTTCTATCATTTCCCTTGCATTCTTTATGTTGTAAACAGTTGTTTTAGTCTTACATGTATTTCCATTCGTTTTTGTTTTTGAAGACCCAGTAAATTAGGGGTTTGCCTTTGCTCCTTTAGACTGTTAAGTCAGTTCTGACTGTTCCTTGTTTGGTATCTCTTATAATTATATAGTAGTATGAAGGGACATACGTCATGATAGGATATTGTTTTCTGATTATATTGGAACTATCCGATGTAAAGATGATCAATTTGATATGTAAAATGGATTTCCATGCATGAAGAGTACATCTATGAATCACGTAAATCATCGGTTAAAATCTGGATATTTGGAGGCCATTCATAACACAAAACACAATAGATGCTACACTCTACTTAACTATGACATTACAACTAATGGTCATTGGTAATTACTATTTATTAATTTAAGTGTGATGTCACTGTTAATAATGTACGTCTCTATATTTCCCCTAAACAACTGTTTCATGCTATAAAAAACAAGGAAAGGTAATGGATTAAAAAGGGTTGTTAGAGGTAATGCAGAATAAAGTTGACCAGAGGCAATAACAATGAATAAAGAATTCATAGTACTTACGTTTCTTCAGAAAAGAACGAAGTAATCGAAAGTCTTTTCGTTGTTTCAAATAAGCTTCCTATACAAACTTCAAGGCTAGCAAACGACCTACAGCTATTAAAACTTGCATAGAAACATCCGTTCAGAAGAGCGTAGTCGTCGAAACCCTTCCTCCTCGCGTGCCTGTAGTACGCAATAGATGTATTCTGAAAAAAAGCATTAATTTAAATTTCAAAAATATTTCGATCCCAATAATTCTAAAGTCAAACATAATCTCTTTATTGGAATTTACTACAGTCAAACTTCGCTAACTTGATTTCGGATAACTAGAAGACCCTCATTAAGTATTATTCAGATCCCGGTAAAAATTCTTCCTTTTCTGAGTAAAAAAAAGGTAATTTGAACTCAGATTATTCGAAATATTTAATTATCCTGATGTAAAATGTTACTCACGATACACTAAAAGCTTTGTTAAATCTACCGGTTATCTCGAAGTCATCAACATTATTTATAATAAAAAAGTGTCAACAAAATACTCATCGTACGTCTCGGTTAATTGTTAACAATTTGGGACACACATGTATTCCTAAACATGTTACATGGGGTTCAACCATCCTCATGTAATAAATGTATTTTCTCTCATATCTCGCCATGTTGGATAGAGTTTGCCCATGTAAGATAGCTATGTAAGATAAATCTATCTTACATAGCATTTCACGCGCGCGGATTAATCTGCGTTCAAGGGGGACAACTCTCACAACGTCGTCTGCTTGTGTTCACATCCGACAGTCCTTTTCGTCGGTGTCGGTTTTGAAACGTTGGACTTAACTATAAAAATACATACATTCTTAGATAAATATATATCATATCAGCAGTAAATCAATAGGGCTACACGGTTAAACGATTAGACGTTTCATCTGAGCGAACATATAACTCCGTTACTGTAACAAACAGTTAGACTACGCCTACATGCCTGTTGTAACAGTTACAGTACAATACAGACTTGCCTACCCGACAGAATTGTCATTTGTCATTAAAAACATGTAAACACACACAATCACCTGGCAATGACAGGAAGTAAAATAAAAGCCATACATAAAAAAATATAAAAAATAAAATGTCAAACGTCACAACCTATGAAATGATTCCGTTTGCGTCAGCAGGGGGCCCTGGAATTTGTTTACTCTACTGTACTGCACTGTCAGTAACTGTTAGGCCTACTCAGTAACCTGTGTATTTGGAAGTTGGGAATTGGCTCTTAAATGAACGAACATTCGGTAAAAATGACACCCCTCGATGTTCATATAAAAATATTTATTTTAATTGTAACTCAGAGTCTATATTTGTGTAGAGTAACCATGAAACTAACTGCCATCCTAGCCTTTCAATATGATCATCGCTAGCCTATCGACTGACCTACCTTCGTCATTCCATCAAGACAACCGGTTAAACACTTATAATCCTATGTCACAGAAAAGATCGAATACTCGTATAGAGTCACTGTTCGCTGGTTCACACACGAAGTTGCCAAAATCACAGTGAATTTAAAATTACCAGCCACGAAACATCGCCGCGTCATGGCGATCGAGATCGACATCACTCTCAATATCCTTGAACTATGAATGGAATTCCAATGACAGTCGTGGCGTCATGCAGTGACGTAGTATTTTATAAAAAAAAAATTGACTTGACATTTAAAAGTACAGTGTGTTCTGTGAAATGATTAAATATGTCGAGGTGCAAATCAAATTATATGTGAAGTTGGAAAACTCATTTCAGCGTTGGCTTTCAGTATTGTTGATAGAACTTCTTTTTCTCGGATGTTGACAATTTGATCACGGCCACGTAAAAGTCGGTCAAGTTACGGTAATTTTTATCGGCGAATAGTTCATTCGTTCATCACTTAACCACAAAATGAATGAAATTTGTGTTCAAACATAGTTTGCCAAAATAGGGTTTGATCTTTCAGAATATCACAAGTATATTTAGTAAAAACGTCAAATAAAGAAATTAAAAAAATTGAAGAAAATGGATGGCTGAGGGACACTTTCGCCAGAAATTCGGTAATGATATGAGATAAAAAGACTCTTTCATTATGTGTGCATGTAGGATAGGGATATTCCACCCTCGGGATCACAAAATGTGGTAAAACCCTCGGCAAGCCTCAGCTTTCACCACATTTTGTGACCCCTCGGGTGGAATATCCCTATCCTACATATACACATATGAAAGAGTCTTATAATATCTGAATTTATAGGATTAATTCTAAATTATAGAAAATGTATGTTGATTAATTTCTTGATCGGAACCATAATACAACGACTGTTTAGAATTTCGGAAAGGTTTGTCGCTTAGAATAACAAGCTACAGTTAAAAATTAAAGGTCTGGAATTACGCCTTGCTTACCACAGAGTTGAGTGGTACCTTTACCGAAATTAACATTTCGGATTGTGAAAGTGATGTGTTTCCATTACTTGCAAAAAAGTGGTTGTTGATTTCTACTTCCGTTTGTCCGTCTGAAAGAATAGAATACGAGTACGATGAAAATAAGGAAAGAAAAAAAGACATTTTATAATTGATCGAATTAGGTGTTTGTAAAATAACTAATTTAATTGCATTTATGTAATAAGATATACTACATATTGTAGTCCTGAAAGACGTATTGGAATATATCTTGGTAAAGGAGAACATATTTTGTACGATAGGGTCTACACCTAAAGGCATGCAGTTCGGTAAAAGATTTGGTTCAAATTAGGTTCGGTTATAGGGAATCAAATTTTGTGTAATTCTTATTTTTTATTGGTAGGTGTGAATGGAATTGGTGTGAGACATCGCTGGGTGAAAGGGAAGGATTTTTGTTCTTTTAGCTGTATGTTGAATTATCAAGTAAAACATATACTATATTTATTCATTTATTTATTTATATATTAACTACCCTTATGTGCAGAGGATTTTATAGATTACAAGGATATGAACAACTTTTGATTCAAATAGTTAGTTATTAAGAAGCGGAACAAAATATCAATTGAACAACTTTCTGTGTGGATAATCAAAAATTAGTCAAATACTTTAAACTAACAGATATTGATTGTACTATTATTTTCGCGATGGTTTAACATTGATTGTGCTAATTGCATTAATTATATACAACATGTCTATCAATTATCAAAAACTGTATAAATTTGACACTGACAGGTTGGGTCTATCATTTGTATGTTTAATATATTCAATCAGAAATTTCACCTCATCTACAAACACAGCAGCCATCAAAACAACACATAAATCAGACCGAGGATCAGCCATCATCACGTGACCTCCAAGAGTCTGTTAGATACAGATTGATACTCGGTCAATTAAATAATAGACAAGAGAAAACTAAATATAAACATATGTCATAATACCCTATAAAAGGCTTGTTAATTTTACTTCGTGGGCACACAAATTCCGAGTGTAACCAGCCTACAACAAACACATGTCGGCCTGCATTAACCACATAAGAAAGGAAAAAGATATATATACTATTCTTCAAATTTTAGATATTCTTTCAAAACGAAAGATGCAGAAACCTGTTTTTGTGTATTTGTTGGTGTGTGGATGTTCTGTTCACTATTAATAATGGAGTAAATATATATATATATTAATTAAAAGAGTTCGTACGCACGCGAGCGTGTGTGTGTTTCAATTCTCGTGTTTGGGTGTTCTGTTCACTCTAAGTAATGAGGTAAATAGATACTCGACCCTATTACCGTACAGTTTGCTTTCTTCAATATGTTTTTTTTTCATATTTTGTTATTTTTAAACAGCCCGTCAACATGTGTCTTGCTGTAATCGTAAGCTAACTTGTGTAATAGGATAATATAAAAGACTAGGACTCTTAACAAGGTGACCTCTGACATTGGTAGAAGTAATGAAGTGCAAGGGAGCAACTCCTTAAAAACTTAATTTCAGGTATTTTCAGCGAAAATCTGTATTTCTTATGAGGTAAAAATATGCGTTATCTGCAGAAAGATATTTATACAGAAAACTGGTTTGGGCAAAAGTGTGATCAATTGATATATGAGCTTCATTCATTTTGCCATTTTGACATTGAACATTAAGATTCAAATGGTATTAAATTGATATTATGGAGTTTAAATGAAATAAGTGAAAGTAATAAAGTAATACTGGTTGTTTTAGTATGAGGATATTATCCAAAGCTCTGTTGCTAAGAATCTGCGTGACGGAGAGCTGTTCTCCATACAAGTTATATTTTCACAGGTGAGGTAGATAGTATTGGTTTCTGCAGAGAATATTGATGATATCACCACAAGGCGCGTATGTTGCCACCATGGCTGTTCTTTCTATGATCTCACTAATATATATCAGTGTAGACCTTTTGATATTCTCTCTATACTGACTCTATATTGATGAATGATTACCGACATATGTCAGTGTCACATCTAGGTGAAAGGCACATCTCTGGTAAATTAGAAATAAACCATTCGATGATTTAAGTTGTTCTGTTGCTCCCAAATATTCCCTCGTGTCAACATTAATTGCAATTTTCTAAAAAGAATACATATATACTTAACGTTGGAATGAATTTACATTTATTTGAAAATATTACGTGCTAGAAATTTTTAGCTGAATGCAAAATGTACAGTTCGATGGATTGGATGTAAAGATATTAGAGAAGTAGCTTGCTGGAATCAAGGACTATATATTTCGTTAAAATTAACTATGTAGTTATTGCTTTAAAGTGATGTTCAGACCTGTTCACGACCTATCAGCAACCAAATAGAGTAAATGCGTTTATATGTTAATAATGTAATATGATTACTGCCTGATTCCTGATCTGCTCACACGCCAACCATTGTAGACTATCCAACATCGCTGTAACGACATGGCCCCGCTTCTCCCGTCCTGTGGAGTTAATTGATTAATAGCATAGCTTTGTTATCAAGTACTCATGTTGCTGATGTAATAGAACTATCCATTAACCTATTCCTTATAGTAATATGAAGCAAACAAATAAGCGTGTCTTTAGTCGCTTCAAATTATCCAAACTAAATGTGAAGTAGCAGTTAACTGTCAATGTTCAATATTATCACATTTAAGGGCCTATCAAAACGAGTGAATAGTGCCATCGATGGTAGGCTTAAATAAATGGAAATATTAGATAAATATAAAATTTGCAATTTTTTAGAAATAATGTATGACATAGTCATTCTGTTTCAAAACATGTACGTCGAATTACCCTATTTCACAGTTAACTGTTGTAGGCCACTACCAACCAATAGGTTGTTATATTTATTAAATGACTCCCCTAGCATGCTATATTTTTATCGAGATTTACTAGGTAAGGATGTATGACCCTTCCGAAGACGGATAATGGCAACCAACTCTCAGCACCTTTGTCTATCGCAAAGAAACAATTCACCGATATTTACTTTGCATTTCTTTTTTATATTCGTTCTATTATTTTTGCTTATATGACAGTTACATCGGCAAAATGAAATTTAATTATCAACTAAATAAGAAAAAGGATTTGACAAACCTTCAAGGGACATAACACATGCTTTCAAGCGTTCAGCAACATCAGTTAGAGTTAGAGCTGCGCCCATCTCGATAGTGTTTTCTTTTTCTTCAAATATTGTCATTTCTCTGATGTGAGTACACGAAATCAATGTTCCGCGGGCAATTTTCTTTGATTTGAGTTTCTCAACTGTAACATAAGATTTAAAAAAGATTATCAATACAACTGTATGTCATATACATTTGACCTTTCTTGCAGATCTAAATTTGTCCTTTGGTCATCCTGGTTACAGTTCATCTAAGCATATTACTGACTCTCTTAGTGAATACGATTTTCTTTTCTTCATCATAGTTGTTTCATCTGATCTGGATCAAAGGTCAAGCAAGGTCTTTTATCTACACAAACTTTATAACCCTTCCTCATAGCAGATTACTTACCTACAATCATTACCCAATGTCTCATGGTTACAGACATGACAACGTTTAATGATTTTAACATGTTTGAAAATGGTAACATTGAATTGAACAAACATGGCAGCCCTTTATACCAGCAATATTTTTTAGGCAAATGAGTAATTTTCCGATTGAAAATCCGGTATCCTTTTGCTTTGTCCTTAAGGTAATGTTTGACATCTCGAATTGTTTGTAATTGCCAGAAAAATATACAGTGTTCGTATAGAATGCTTGGTTACGTTTGCATAATCAACAATAAACATGACTTTATACCGAGATGTGTTCCTCCCATCACGATGTAGCTGTTTGGTTCTGTGTTCCTAACACTGAATACCTCCTGTAACGTGTTAGGCCTTGCCCAACACCACTCACCACTCCGGAAGAACAGACTCTCTGTCTCTCGGTCATTCTATGTTAATATAAAATATAATACAATACAAGATAAAATATACTGAAGCAATATTAGAACGATATTAGAACGATAATTTGTCAGAAATAAATGTTTTTTATAAGTACAGCTCAACTACCCGCTCGCTCAAGCGGAACTAATCTCTGACACACCGATATATCTACCCGGCTGATGTTCTTACAGGTGTAGAAATGAAACAGTCACCGGTGCCTATTAAATCTTTAATCTGCTGAAACAATAGCGTAATTACTGCCGAGGTGTTCATAGGACGACTGTAACGGTCATCGCTGTCTATTAAATCGGATAAAACGCCAAGCTCAGTAACAGTAACATTGTATACGCACATGCGCAGTACCAACTTCCTGTGCTAATACACATGAAAATGGTGTGGTTGTTGATAAAATGTAAGTAAGACTATCAAACAGTATTTTATATGTCCAATATCAGATAATGGTTCTATTAAGTTTTACATATAATCTGTGTTTAATTTAAACGGTTATTTGATATAACATTAATAAATTGTCATTCGGTTGAATTCCATTTTATCGTTATTCCTTTTGCAAACATGACATGTACATCAGATCGTTATTGATGTGACTAAGAGAAAGAAACTTTATCGAGACTGTATATCGGCAAAACTACGCCAAACTACGAGTGACAGGACGAAATATTAAAATCTAATTAAAATATAGATGGTCATTCTCACTACGTTATATGTAACGTAGTGAGAATGACCATCTATATTTTAATTAGATTGGAAATATTACATATACATGTACATGTATTGACCAGTCTTTACACTTAACTGATGAGCGACAGTGTTGAGTTATAATGATTATATAATGTTGTCAAATATTGACCAAACTTTGCACAAAAAATGACAACTCGCTTAATTCGAACACTAGGATAACTCGAAGTTTTCTCGTGGTCCCGTCGACTTCGAGTTAACGAAGTTCCACTGTATGTATATTCAGAGGATAAATATAATATACATCTGTTTGATTTCAAAATATAAATCATTTTATATCACATAAAACAAACTTTTCACAGGCTGGTGCAAGTGATCTTCTGTTCTACATCTGTCTAAACGTACTAGGCTGTGTGTCATGTCCATGTCTCTATTTTGGATTTTTATTTGCTCTTTAGACTGTAGAAGAGTTCGATTTTATCAAAAGTGCAATCTGGTCACTGGACAATTTAGTCAAAGCTCACTAACTACGTTTTCCGATGCTATTTTAATTATGTTGATTTCTAAAGTAATAACTTTTTCAGATCATCAGTTATATTCGAATAATTCACATTTTACTTTATATTTGGCTTCAATTACGGAAGGACAGAGAAGTCCCACGGTTTTGTTTAGGTTATATCTTTAACGTCTCATTAACAGCTAAAGCAATTTAATTATGACCTCCCTTGTCAGCGAGATTAGTCTTGAGTTTTTTTTAGATGTTTTTAATGGGTTACTCATGATTACATGTCGTAAATTGTTAAGGATTGTTCATAGTTTATTTTTTAATCTCCTTTCAGTAAAGACAACATAGTTTAATATAGTTTAATATACATATATAATATGAACTCAGTCATTGAAAATAAAAATACAAAAAAAATACAAAAAAAATACATCAGTAATAACAAGAAGATTAAGATCCCACGTTATTTATATAATGCATACCTCATAGTTCCCTCCGTCACCAACTGTGGAATGGAAAAGGTCTTCAATATCCCTTGTAGAACATTCTGTAGACTTCAAACAACTCTTTAAACAACACAAAAAATATATATTTCAACATCATGTAAACATCACACCACACATATCTTTATTTGGTTGATCTTGAATTGATTTTGTTCGCCAAACAATTTTCGTAACTGTACTTTATTTTAAATACCTTTTTGCAAACGTTTTGAAAGGCGTCTACTATTGGTCTATACCCTGTACAACGGCACATGTTCCCTGTAAACATACAATACAATAAATCAATGATTGATTTTTAACCAAACCATCATACCATTCTTTGGGCAGAAGTGTTTATGCAACTATGAGCTTTGTCGAAAAATGATATTTGAAATAATAGTAAACGTGAATCTTTATTATAACGAATTTCACTGGATCAGTGAACGTTGTTTGTTAGATCCTAAATTCGTTTTATGCTTTACTGTATCGTAATATGTGCTATGAACGGAAATTATGTTCATTTATTGCGGTTTTACCCGGTTACAACCCACATTAAGACCCTTAGCGCGCTTCCTTACGGGCGAACAAGCATGATTAAGATAAGGTTATATATCTTTTTTCCTATTTGTTAAAAGAAAAAATAAATAAATAGAAATATTTAAAAAATCAATTTACATTTACGTTGTTTGTTAGATCCTATATCCGTTTTATGCTTTACTGTATCGTACTATGTACTAGGTATATGAACGAAAATTCTGCTCATATATTGAGTTTTACCCGGTTACAACGGTTTCATCCTACAATAAGACCGTTAGCGTTTTCCTGATTTTAAAGATAAATAAAAAAAAAAAAAAAATAGAAATGATAAAAACTCAATGCACATTTACACGGGCTATCTACTTAGAAAATATATCGATACCATTCCCTCGATATGAAATGTTCAAATGTGAATGGTACCTTCGAGTGCGGTTTCCATGTTTTCCTGTGAGGGGTGTAGGTTCTTTTGCAGTAGAGTATGCATTGTCATCACCATACCAGGGGTACAGAATCCACATTGCAGGCCAAACGATTCCACCGGGCTTTTCTAAGTTAAAAATACACAGATTCATCCCATGTTAAAATCTTACTTTAAAGATTGAATAATCAGCCATGTCAATTTTTTGTGTGCTTTTTACGACTTAAATACTGATCTTAAACAGTAAAATATAACAGATGGAATGCAAGTATTATAAAGAGGGATTTTTCACACGCTCATATTCAGGCTGAAATATTAATAATCGCTAAATTTATCTTATGAACCAATTTTATCCGTGCTTGTTGCAACGTTGTCTGATCAAACAAAAGCTGTAGATATTTTTATTTACCTGGATCCGACTTAGTCCTTCTCTCGGATTACCAAGTCCCTCCACAGTCGTAACGGCGTAACCATGGAGATTACATACCAAAATGAGGCACGCATTTACATTAGAATGTCTGGCGAAGAGTTAAGTAAGCATTCAGTATCATTACTTTATCGATAAATCGAACAAATAATTGAATAATTATTTCGAGCAATAATCTTTTAACGAGTCCAAGTTCAAGAAATAAGTCATCATAGCAACATGCACCAGCATGCAACACGCACAAATTATTGTTCTTTGAGACACATATTGATACCTGATGATGATTAATAGTGATTTAAAGCTACGGAAGCAAAAATACTAATCAAACAATATTGCTATGAGAGATATATATAGGATTTATACAACAGTGTTGACGCATTCAATTTTAAAGCTGCATAAGGCCTTACTGTTATCCTGTCATACATTCATTTCCAGTTCGCGGTCAAATTGAAGAAATATCAAAATCACTGAACCATGATCAACAGAACATTTAAACCGACACAAAATCATATTAGAAAAAACAATAATCTAAGAAATCGAAAGTCTATTTGATATCATTTTTTTTTTGTGATGTATATGTATCCTTAAGAAAATAAGTGAATTGTTCGAGCATACAAACCGGCATTGATGCATTATTGCATTCGTGAATTCTTATCAAGATTTGAAACGAAAAATATTTCGCTTAAAAAATCGTTTTCTGGTGTGAAGGATACTTGATTCTGTTTTTTTCCTTGTCCCAGCACGACAGCATCACGGTACATGATCCACATCCTCCTTGATTGCAAGCGTTCTTCGTTCCTGTAAGTTTTACTGGGATGTCTTAAAGAAAACTGGTTGTTTCGAATTTTAAGCCCAGCAAAATGTGAGAACGAAAATCTATAAATTAGCCATGTATTTAACGCATATACCTCATAGAAAATATTAAATTTGATCATAAAATTGATAATGAAAAATAAAGATAAAAAAATAACATATAGAATTCCTGACCAATATCATTTTTTACAGTAAATGTTTGTTGCTTGAAACAGTGGATCAATCGGAATAATACATGGTACCCTTGACCTATCCCCACCCGAATCTACCGCCATGCCCGCATGTCACCACCTACACCTCTTGAACAGTTTTACCTCCTATACAATTCCCTCGCTAGGTGTGCCATCCACGCATACAGCCACCCTCGCATACCGCCACCTACACCTCTTGAACAGATTTCCCTCCTATACAATTCCCTCGTTAGGTTTGCCATCCACGCATACAGCCACCCTCGCATACCGCCATCCACACATACCGCCATCCACGCATATCGCCATCCACGCACACCGCCATCCACACATACCGCCATCCACGCATACCGCCACCTACACCTCTTGAACAGATTTCCCTCCTATACAATTCCTCGTTAGGTTTGTCATCCACGCATACCGCCATCCACACATACCGCCATCCACGCATATCGCCATCCACGTACACCGCCATCCACACATACCGCCTTTCACGCATACCGCCATCCACGCATACCGCCATCCACGCATACCGCTATCCACACATACCGCCATCCACGCATACCGCCATCCACGTATACCGCCACCTACACCTCTTGAACAGATTTCCCTCGTTAGGTTTGTCATCCACGCATACCGCCATCCACGCCTACCGCCATCCACGCATATCGCTATCCACGCATACCGCCATCCACGCATACCGCCATCCACGCATATCGCCATCCACGCATACCGCCATCCACGCCTACCGCCATCCACGCCTACCGCTATCCACACATACCGCCATCCACACATATCGCCATCCACACATACCGCCATCCACACATATCGCCATCCAAATATACCGCCATCCACGCATACCGCCATCCACGCATACCGCCATCCACACATACCGCCATCCGCCACGTTTGTTAAAACCTGCGGAATCGCTATGTATTTCCCTCGACGATATCGCCATTTTGGTTTAGTTTTTTCTTTAGTGTTCTATTTATAGAAATATAACATTTCCCATTTTCACTTTTAAATGGTACAGGTGACATAGCTTTATGCTTGGATGATTTTTTAGATAGTCGGATGTTTTTTATTTGTCATAGCCACCGACATTTATGGAGTATTAATTTGTAACTCACTGTTATATACTATTGTACAGGTGTATAACTCACTGTTATATACTATTGTACAGTGTTGTAACTCACTATTATAAACTATTGTAAGTTGTGTAACTCACTGTTATATACTATTGTACAGTTGTGTAACTCACTGTTATATACTATTGTACAGTTATGTAACTCACTGTTATATACTATTGTACAGTTGTGTAACTCACTGTTATATACTATTGTACAGTGTTGTAACTCACTATTATAAACTATTGTACAGTTGTGTAACTCACTGTTATATACTATTGTACAGGTGTATAACTCAGTTATATACTATTGTACAGGTGTATAACTCACTGTTATATACTATTGTACAGTTGTGTAACTCACTGTTATATACTATTGTACAGTGTTGTAACTCACTATTATAAACTATTGTACAGTTTTATAACTCACTATGATAAACTTTTGTAAGTTGTGTAACTCACTGTTATATACTATTGTACAGTTGTGTAACTCACTGTTATATACTATTGTACAGGTGTATAACTCACTGTTATATACTATTGTACAGTTGTGTAACTCACTATTATAAACTATTGTACAGTGTTGTAACTCACTATTATAAACTATTGTAAGTTGTGTAACTCACTGTTATATACTATTGTACAGTTGTGTAACTCACTGTTATATACTATTGTACAGTTTTGTAACTCACCGTTAAAAAATATTGTACAGTTTTATAACTCACTATTATAAACTATTGTAAGTTGTGTAACTCACTGTTATATACTATTGTACAGTTTTGTAACTCACTGTTATACACTATTGTAAGTTGTGTAACTCACTGTTATATACTATTGTACAGTTGTGTAACTCACTGTTATATACTATTGTACAGTTGTGTAACTCACTGTTATATACTATTGTAAGTTGTGTAACTCACTGTTATATACTATTGTACAGTTGTGTAACTCAATGTTATATACTATTATAAGTTGTGTAACTTATTGTTTTTTTACTATTATATAGTTATTATATTAAATTATTGAAGCGTGAGGACCATCCGCAGGCAAAAGCATAACTGTTTCTTATTAATTTACGCTAGATTCATTCCACTAAAACCCTTTAATATTGTTCCAACTCACTATTTACGATGTCCAAGAGGGATTTGGATTGCTAACTGTAATTTGAGTTGATGTTGACTGCTTACTGAAAGATTGGATGTATTTTATAATGATATACCATTTGTCTTTCTGGTATCTTGAATATGATTCCTTGCGGTGATATACTTAGACACTGGATGTATAAGGAGACTCATATCAGAGGAAAAACATTCATAAAAATCATCAATAAAACAAACCAGGACAGTTACAACTTTGTTTTGCAATTCATATTTCCCAAGCTTCCAAGATTGTTGTAACAGCATAAAGGTATACAAGTGAATAGTATAATAGAAAATAAGATTTTATCATAATGTATTTAAATTCATTTGGTTTAAAAAAAACGTTTTTCCCAATGATGAACGGAGGAACTAGTCATTAGATTATTTACATGTATATACATTTTTATGTTATTTTGATCGAGATATTGCATTCCCAACATATCAAAAGTACTGTAATGCACCCAGAGGATGTCTTAACTTATGTTATCCATGTTTAAGAAAGCTGGTAGGAAACTCTTTGTCATAGACCTGAAACGTTTCCAATGTATTTTTTTTTCATGTAAAGGGCGATTGATCACGCTGTTATTTGCGTGAGTGTCCCAAAATAGCCTGTCGTATATAGAACGATCACCCTGCTTCACACCTTATCATTTACGGCACAGAACTTGATATTGAAAGCTGAAGAGCGCGCTTTGCTATAACAGTAATACAGTTTGGCTAGCATGTATTACCATTTTCGTTAACTCTTAGCATCTTTCATTATTGTTTTAAGGTCGCTTTTCCTAGCTTAGTAAATTCTTAAAATTCAATTGCAAAAGACTTAAAAAATGATTTATGATCTTGAGGCCAGATTGCCGGGAATGTTACAATGTTATTCACGCTATGACGTGTAAAAGGATACAGTGTCGTCGTAGATAGACCAACAAGGTTGTCGTAGGATCCGGTTTACTTTCCACCACCTTAAGAGAGAAATACAGTGGTAAGCCTCCTTTTATCAAAAGCAAGAAATAGAGTATTGCTTCTAACTTTGTTTCAGATGACCTAAAATGTTATCATCAATTCTTGCAAAGTTAAAGTTTTAAAAGCCATGATTAATTCTGGAGACAGTCTAGCATTTGGTTTGGTTTATTTTGTTTAACGTCCTATTAACAGCTAAGGTCATTTAAGGACAGCCTCCCGTGCGTGCGACATGCATGCGTGTGGTGAGTGCGTATGTGTGTTTTGGGAGGCTGCGGTATGAGCATCAAATTGGATTTTTAAAGTTTTTCTTGAATTTGTTATATATGTACTACATGCTTAGTGATATTTGTATTTTTCAAAGTTTCACAAATCAGTTGTCTACGAGGGGTAGTCCGGACAAAATCTGTCGATTTTTGGGTGTTGCTTTCTGATTACTATGAAATATTATAGAAAACAGTGTCATTGCTGTTTCAGAAGCTTTATATACTAATCTTTCTTTATCGGTTATGAATTTATTTTAGAATATTACTATAAACACCTGATATGTAAAATTATACGGATTGATTAGTTTAAATAAAATCGACTTACATCCTTATTATAGATATAGATGATATATTACTCCAAATCTATGTATATTGACCTTGTTACCACATATGCACACCGATGCATAGTTCTTACATTCTTATAAAGTCTCATTGGAATTGGACAACATGGTAAGATAGATTTTTCTTTTATAGGCGAGTTGATTCCAGAATTAGGGGGTATAGGTAATCATATCATACAAAATATCACCTCCTTTGATCACATTAATACAAAAGTCGAAAATATGATTATCTGGTATGTTCACTCGTTACTTTGTTACATTAAATAGAGTAAAAGAAAAATCAGTATGTACCATTGTCAACAGATAATTCATTGAGTCCATGTCTACCATAACCTACCTTTTGCTGATTCACATAAAACACAAGTGTGTCCACAGACTTCTCCATTATTCTCCTGTGCTATCTAGCTTGTAGCCTCTGATGAATTAATGTACGCCAAAGCGGATGGCACGGAGTCTTACATTGTGTTTTCCTCGTCGCGTTCGTCATCTCTTTCTTCACTGTTACTTTTCTTAATCACTGTTTACAATAAGTCACATGACGACACTACGGTAGTGAATTTATCCAATCAGATAGATTCCTGTAGTCAAATTATCTAATCAGATACATTCCTGTAGTAAAGCTATCCAATCAGATACATTCCTGTAGTAAAGTTATCCAATCAGATACATTCATGTAGTAAAATTATCCAATCAGATACATTCATGTAGTAAAGTTATCCAATCAGATACATTCATGTAGTAAAATTATCCAATCAGATACATTAATGTAGTAAATTTATCCAATCAGATACATTTCTGTAGTAAAATTATCCAATTAGGTACCTATTGTCATAAACTGTCGGATATACCCAAAATTTCTAATTTGGTAAAGAACGACGCAATAACGATGTCCAAATTATTGGTTTAAAACATTAAACACCCATAGACTTAAACCGACCTTGCCCCCTCCTTAAACAACATTATATAACATGTTCTTAGACAGACAGATGAGTCCGATTACGAATCTATAGGGCGTGTAGTGTAGTGATACATCAGCCTTGGTAGGGTTCTTACTTACTCACGTGACCAGCATGAGTTACTACATTGACATATTGTGTAAATAAAACTTTATACAGCATTTTGAGATGGGAGTGCCGCACACCCTTTCAAATATTAATATTTTGATGAATTCATCAGTGTACAAAGACGGCCCTAATTGCAAAACAGAATTCTCTGAATGTAAACACCTTCAGACAGGTGAGCTAAACATTGACATAATCAGTGTACCAGTTGCAATAAGGCACAGAAATGAGAAATATTCATAAGCACGACGATTACATCATAAAGGGACGCAACATTAAACCAAATGAGTGTAGGTTTAAAAGAGCGATAAATGTTGTATGATAAAAACTACGATAACAACATTTGATCTATTTTTAGTACAAAGATGGTTTATAAAGAAAGCATCGGTTACATGTCAATATTGTTTGTAGTAATTGGTTCCAGTGTTATACAATACAGGTGTACCATGCAACGCATTGTCAAGTGATTAAACGAGTTTTAATTTCTCGTGACATTTAAAACCTTAGATGCGGAATGAATACTTTTACATGTTCCTGTGTCTTGTATTTCAAATAAAAATATGTAATATATGCATATGACTACAATGATTGTCCCATAAAATACAATTGCATACACTTCTAGATGTAGTTAAGGATGTAACTATTATTTGGTGTTTTTGTCAAAGGAAAACAATTTGTATGGTATCGATATTTGGAATTAATATTTGCTAAAACCACAAAAAGACAATCTTATCCTTATATCTACCGTCCAAAATGTTTTATTTCAACTCTTAAACATTAACTCAGTTAAAGTTTATAATACTCAGAGAGTCTAAATTGTATATGTTCGTTCGGTTTTTCACAGGCTCAGATGCTAAATGATGTCGAGCATTCCTTTCACTTTGTCAGTCAACAAATAAGCAAAAGCAGTTATATTGATTGAAATATTATGTTTTGTTTTTCTTTGAAACGAGATTGAAATCATATCGTTCTATTCTTTATTTATTATACCCCCGCAACGAAGTTAGGGGGGGTATACTGGAATCAGGTTGTCTGTCCGTCCGTCCGTCCGTCTGTCTGAAGACACATTTTGTCCGGACAACTCCTCCTAAACCGATGGGCCGATTCCAATGAAACTTCACACAGATATAGAGGATCATGTGTAGATGTGCATGCCACTTTCTTTTTCTCAAAATTATGGTTGCTATGGCAACTGGTCACTATAAACAGGTTTTCCGATCAGAACCATAACTTTAAGTTTGTCCAGACAACTCCTCCTAAACCGAAGGGCCGATTGCAATGAAACTTCACATAAGTATAGAGGACCATGTGTAGATGTGCATGCCATTTTCTTTTTCTGAAAATTATGATTGCTATGACTACTGGTCACTATATTACTGGATTATCTTAGTTAGCCTCTAATTAACAGTTCCAATTCACCATTGACTCGTGCAGATTGCGGGGGTATTAGTCAGCCATCCGGGTGACAGTTCTAGTTATATATGACGTTAATTATATACATTCTAAGCATTTGCACAGTACGGAACAGATTCCAGACGGATAAATATTGAACAATGACGACAGCAGTACATTGTAAGACGTATGGGGCACATGTGGATGACTTCAGTAGTCCAGGTACGCCGGGATGCAATGAATTATATCGGTGTTTGATTTCATTAATTAAGATGATTTCTATAGACATACCGTAACTGTATAGGACGTACTCGGTTATTCTCATATAGGTTCCAATACAATGATAAAACTACGTCATCATCGTTACCAGCCGTTCCCGACTAAATCACAAACGCACTGACGAAGGGAACTTTGAAATATTAAGCGTAATTTGCCGTTTTTTCCAAAACAGTTGAGAAAAAATGAAATAGAGGTTTTATCATGAATTTAACGTAATAAATGATATATCGTCCAATGAGTGGATCAAGGTGATATCTCGATACTTTAGCAAAAATTAGATTTTTGTCGATTAAAGTTTATATATACATGTAGGCATCTTCCTTGTGAAAGCCAAACACCGTTTATCACAAAAAGATAATCAATTCATGACGGGTACTACATGTATCTTCAGAAAATAGAACATAATTAGAGCAACAAGGTGTTATCTCAGAATCGGTTCGTGGAACAAGGTGCCATGTTCGACAAGGCTCCCTGTTGCACACTACATGTAATATATTTTGGTTTAATGTTACAAGGTAATTAACTGTTATGACTCCTTGTAGCTAAACAGGGAAAAGTTAATTTATTTTAATAAAAATAGCATTCAACTGCTAAGGTATTACATATTAAGGCTTAGAAAAAAATATTCCAGTTAATAAAGATGGGAGGAAAAAAATAATACCCAAGGGCTCATGTTTACTTCATTAAAGACAAATATACTTTTCAAATACATATGATTCAGAAAAGAGCGATTTGTAACGCGCAGCACGTGTACCGCAGGGGCTCCACGTGTGTCGGACTGCTACCAAGTTTTTGCCCAGGGTTCGACTGCCGCTTTCGCTTGCAGATTTCAAATACAAAGGAGTTATCAAGCAATAAAAGATATTTAAAAAGTACTGGTGAGAATGAAAAGAGACTCGTCATATAAAGTTCAACAATTTATTAACATGTGTAAAAATAACAAAGTACCAAAATAATACCCGCGAGGCACAGTGAGGGTTTTACAGAGCTAAATATCTAGCCTAAATCATATGCCAACCATCGTATAATCACAAATGAGAATATATATGAAATAAATCTGTTCTACCCCGAGTCTCAAGCACGTGGCATGTCCGGTCAGAATACAACATTTGCTAACCACCTGTCTTTTCTCCCGTATCTACTTACGATGTTTCTAACAACCATCGCTCGCCTTACCGGTATAGAAACAGCCCGAGAGGCGGAAATATTCACTAACCACTCCGCGAGTGCTATCAAAACGGAATAATTCCTTCAATCAACAACCGACATGACACCGGCACACGAGACTCAAAGTAAACAAAGTTCTATATATCGAAAATACATCTAAATAATACAGGTGAAAATAAAAATACATGTACGATAGTGGTAAATAATATCCTGCAGACAAACTAGTATGAAATTTAGAAAAAGGATGGGCGACAGTTATCTCATTAATTTCACAGATTAAAAGTCAACACAACTTACCCTGCTGACACCCGGACGAAAAGTGATTGACCCCACAGCAGCACAAGTATCTTACGTAACTGGATGTTACCATTTTCCGGAATGAGTTAAAAAAACAAGCGAGTAGAACGCAACTGCGTTACAGATTTACTTAAATAAATCATCTATAAATAATAATTACTTTATTTCAATGAAGGCAAAATGTAATATGGACATAGAGTTTGAGCTAAAATAAAACAAGGACAAGAAAAAATAGTTTAGATATAACTAAAGGGATGTCATATTTCCTTCATGATGATATAGGAACATACTATGTTTTGGACGTAATCGTAAGTAAGTGGCCGTGGATCTAGTGATAGTGGTACACTGTGATAAATATTCGGTTACTGGTAATATTTTTATGAGTAACTTGCTACATTTTAAAATTAGTGTAGGACTGAATAGAAACCGAATCATGGCTGGTTGCTCAATGCATGTCATTGAAAAATAATCATCTAAAAAACAATGAAGAAAACATGTTTTTGAATCTGGAATCAGATTTTATTCAAACAAAAACAAAACACTCCTCGCCAGACAGTTGACAACTTTTCATTTTCATTGGCAATTATGCAATGACTCTTATCATCAAAACAATCACTGTGCTACTGATTTCGCAAATATAAAAATAAGCCTTAATGCTTATTGCACCGTACACCACTTACACAAGTGATATAGAACGCTTTTGATACTTCCACCTAAGCACCTCTATAACAATGGGTAAACTATCAGCATACTTTGATACCCCAATCAAAGCACCTCTGTAACAATTATTTAACTATATCTTTTTTCAACTGTGACTGTCTAATTGCCATACCCCTACTTGTGTGTATCATACATTTGATTATTTTTTTTCTGTTAATGAAAAAAGGTCAGCTGCGTTGACTTGCTATACGTCATTTTTTTTGTTACTTGAAGTCTAAACATCAGTGGCAATTAAGGTTGAACAATATGAAAGAATATTTAGAAATTTGTTTTGTTCTGAAAGCAAAGGGTAGCAACTACCATTTCTCGGACAGGGAACAATACCCAAAGCCTTCCTCACATAAGAGAACGCTGAAATAAAGCCCCTCCAAAAGAAATTGTCAAAGGAGAAGTTAAAGAACAGTAACGATAAAATTCCAACTTAAGTCCCTTCTTATGATCATGCGATGTGTGTGCATGTACGATTCCTAAGCCCTACCTGCAGGACATACTCAATCAAACGAAGTGGTTGCAATACATCATAACCTATGCTACATTTGTACCTCTATATATAATCTCACGCCGTCTATGTATAACATTTAAAGGTGTAACAGTAACCAGTATAAGCACTGGACAGGTAAGATTTCCTATTACTGCATGCTATCGTACTATGGTTGCCAAAACTACATCGGACCTTAACACCGATAACATGTAAGTACATTTATTTTATCTCATTTGAAGTTGTGTGTATGAAAAGTCCTCTTTTGAAGGTGTGTAAAACAATTGGTAGTGTTTACAGAAGTCCTTATTTGTATAAAAAAAGAGAAAAATCATAATCAATTGGATTTTTTTTCCATGTTGGTTTAAGAGGTATACTAATTTCATGTTGTACATATATCAAGTGTTTTTATGCAGTTTTAGCATGGTGTACCGTGTAAATATACCAGAAATTGTACCTAAAAATCTCAATGAACAGGAATATGACAATAATAAATAATTCATATTAAGTTACCAAACAAGGACACTCGTCTGCTTATAATTTCAATACGATAACGTTTACAATTACCAATTTGGTGTAAGCTAGTTTTTTATAATTTACTTTTTATTCAGTTTTCATCAAAAAATGTACAATACATAACTTTCTCACACATACACACAGACACACTTACTAAGGCTTGTATACACTCAATCAATAAAATTTACTGAATTTGTATAAATCAAAGATATTCAAAATTACCGTAATTAATCATTAATCACATACACACACATACATATGTCCCACACAAACACATTAAATGCAGAGAAAACTCAATAGTTAAAAATTCTGTACTGTAAATGCATTGCATCATTACACACACACAATTACACATGTATCATTTCTTTACTACATGTATATATATTTCACCATCACACACACACACACCATTTCTCATTTTCCTGATAGAGTCTTCTACTCCAGGTAAGCTTAAGTGAGTTTATAAAAGCAGATATATTGATAATTGTCAACCCGTCATTGACATAATTTTGCATAATTACCTCCCTTTTTATTTTATCTTGTTTTCCACTCCATAAAAATAAAATCAAGTTGAGTTTCCTAATAAACTTATCATCTGGATTAGGTAATGGAATGAATAGGTGATTGAATTGTGAGATGAGCAGACTTGATAATGTTGATTTTTCCAATTGGTGTTAGTGACTTCCTATGCAATATTTTAATCAGATATTTTAATTTTGGAAGCTTTTTGTCAAAATTAAGTTTCGGTATTTCATGACGATTCATACTAAACTCTATTCCTAATAATGTAAATTTCTCCTTTCTGCACTGCAAATTGAACTCCGGTAAAAAAAGATCCATTACTAAATTTCTTACTACCTTTCCATATCACATGAGTATTATCAATATTCGTTTTTAACCCAGATATTCACACACACCTGATATACCCGCTTCCTCACAAGAATAATATAAGACTCTTTCATATGTGTATATGTAGGATAGGGACATTCCACCCGAGGGGTCACAAAATGTGGTGAAACCCGAGGCTTGCCGAGGGTTTTACCACATTTTGTGATCCCGAGGGTGGAATATCCCTATCCTACATACACACATAATGAAAGAGTCTTTTTCTCTCATATAATTACCGAATTTCTGGCGAAAGTGTCCCTCAGCCATCCATTTTCTTCAATTTTTTAATTTCTTTATTTGACGTTTTTACTAAATATACTTGTGATATTCTGAAAGATCATACCCTATTTTTGGCAAACAGTGTTTGCACACAAATTTCATTCATTTTGTGGTTAAGTGATGAACGAATGAACAATTCGCCGATAAAAATTACCGTAACTTGACCGACTTTTACGTGGCCGTGATCAAATTGTCAACATCCGAGAAAAAGAAGTTCTATCAACAATACTGAAAGCCAACGCTGAAATGAGTTTCCCAACTTCACATATAATTTGATTTGCACCTCAACATATTTAATCATTTCACAGAACACACTGTACTTTTAAATGTCCAGTCAATTTTTTTTTTATAAAATACTACGTCACTGCATGACGTCACGACTGTCATTGGAATTCCATTCATAGTTCAATGAGAGTGATGTCGATCTCGATCGCCATGACGCGGCGATGTTTCGTGGCTGGTAATTTTAAATTCACTGTGATTTTGGCAACTTTGTGTGTGAACCAGCGAACAGTGACTCTATACTAGTATTCGATCTTTTCTGTGACATAGGATTATATGTGTTTAATCGGTTGTCTTGATGGAATGACGAAGGTAGGTCAGTCGATAGGCTAACGATGAAAGGCTAGGATGGCAGTTAGTTTTCATGGTTACTCTACACAAATATAGACTCTGAGTCAATTGAAATAAATATTTTTTATATGAACATCGAGGGGTGTCATTTTTACCGAATGTTCGTTCATTTAAGAACCAATTCCCAACTTCCAAATACACAGGTTACTGAGTAGGCCTAACAGTTACTGACAGTACCGTAGAGTAAACAAATTCCAGGGCCCCCTGCTGACGCAAACGGAACCATTTCATAGGTTGTGACGTTTGACATTTTCTTTTTTATATTTTTTTATGTATGGCTTTTATTTTACTTCCTGTCATTGCCAGGTGATTGTGTGTGTTTACATGTTTTTAATGACAAATGACAAATCTGTCGGGTAGGCAAGTCTGTATTGTACTGTAACTGTTACAACAGGCCTGTAGGCGTAGTCTAACTGTTTGTTACAGTAACGGAGTTATATGTTCGCTCAGATGAAATGTCTAATCGTTTAACCGTGTAGCCCTATTGATTTACTGCTGATATGATATATATTTATCTAAGAATGTATGTATTTTTATAGTTAAGTCCAACGTTTCAAAACCGACACCAACGATAAGGACTGTCGGATGTGAACACAAGCAGACGACGTTGTGAGAGTTGTCCCCCTTGAACGCAGATTAATCCGCGCGCGTGAAATGCTATGTAAGATAGATTTATCTTACATACCTATCTTACATGGGCAAACTCTATCCAACATGGCGAGATATGAGAGAAACACTATATCATACATATACACCCTTACACACATGTACACCCTGACAAACACATTATACATTTTAATAATATATATGCTAGGAAACATCAATGTTTACATGTATATGGACAAATAGTGGAATAAAAGGGGAAAATGAGATAAACAAAAAAGAGAAAAACAAATATTTCTAAAGCCTTTATTATTCACTCACTATGTAGAGAGAGAGAGAGAGAGAGAGAGTCAATATTAAAGCTAGTTTTTAATATAAATTGCCATTTCTCATTTTCCTGATAGAGTCTTCTACTCCAGGTAAGCTTAAGTGAGTTTATAAAAGCAGATATATTGATAATTGTCAACCCTTCATTGACATAATTTTGCATAATTACCTCCCTTTTTATTTTATCTTGTTTTCCACTCCATAAAAATAAAATCAAGTTGAGTTTCCTAATAAACTTATCATCTGGATTAGGTAATGGAATGAATAGGTGATTGAATTGTGAGATGAGCAGACTTGATAATGTTGATTTTTCCAATTGGTGTTAGTGACTTCCTATGCAATATTTTAATCAGATATTTTAATTTTGGAAGCTTTTTGTCAAAATTAAGTTTCGGTATTTCATGACGATTCATACTAAACTCTATTCCTAATAATGTAAATTTCTCCTTTCTGCACTGCAAATTGAACTCCGGTAAAAAAAAGATCCATTACTAAATTTCTTACTACCTTTCCATATCACATGAGTATTATCAATATTCGTTTTTAACCCAGATATTCTAGCAAAATCATTTAGCTCTCTTATCGATTCCTGAAGTGTTCGTTCACTTCCATCCAGCATCAGCAAGGTATCATCGGCGTACTGTAATAAACAGGTATGGTGCGATTGGATCCCCTTGTCAGCTGCCCCTCTTAACATCAAGGAAAGATGATAAGTTTCCCCCCTGATTTATTGATGGATGGACATCCTTATGTAAAGTTTGAAACCAGTTTAAAATACGTTTACCAAATCCAAAGAGAATAAGAACTTTTCAAAATAAATATCCTGAAATATTTCATAATAATGTATACGCCTCCACTAATCATAGTGGAGATATTTCTCAACATAAAAATATTGAACGTGGCTGTCGTCAAGGTGATCCAATATCCCCATATGTCTTCATATTATATACTGAAATGTTAGCTGCAAAACATAAGGTAATGAGGTTGAGAATATACCAATTCTGAATGTACAGTATGCAGACGACACTGGTTTGTGATATTAGACGGGTCAGAGAGGTCGCTAGTGAATCTGTATTTGAGTTAAATAGCTTTAAAAAAAATCTCTGTTTTAAATATTGATACCAATGAAACTAATACAATGATATCGACGAGACATTGACATTAATAATATTGATGAGAGCGTTTATACTTAGTGAGTTCTGTAAACATCTCATTCTGTAAATATATTGTTTTATGATAATAATGATTTCATTATCAACTCGATTTTACTTGGAATAATATTTTGATTAATGAGGCCAAAAAGAAAAGTTTTTTATTAAATGAGAATGGTATTAACAAAGCTTCCATTAATGAATCTAGATTATCCAGTAGTTTTTGAATTTCTTGACACTCCCACAGTAGATGGGTTATGGTTTCGTGTAAGCTAGTATTGACTACTCTTTTCTTTTTTGTAAAATCTAAGCGTACATAAGATAAACTGAGTGTCGAAATATTCAAAGATGCTGTAGCACCTACAAAATAGTGGTTTTTATTAATAGAAAGGAGATTACACTTATTTGTATTTTTCTATAATACAAAGTCACATAATTCCGCTTCTACTGCATTCGAAAAGTTTTAGTTTCTTTTCTTGTAACTTATGAATGAAAATTAAAAACGTGATAAATTGAATCCCAAAGAAATGTTATTCTTACAGTCTGACTCGCCTGTCGCGTTGACTTTATCGTGGGGTATGTGTGGGCGATCTAATCTGTTTGTAGGTATGTTAACCTCTTAATAATGTACGTGAATATCGATAAAATATAGACAAGAATAACATGTCTGTCCCTGTATAAATAGCATATTGATGTACTCACTGTATCCACTTCGTAACTGATTCAGCAACACATTTGTAATGCACCAACCTAATGTAAATCTGTATTGTCATTTTTACTACGTTACATGAACATCCAACTACATTGCATTTGCGGTCATGTTCTGGTGACTGATTCTTCAATTCAAACAAGCTAGTGTTCTATTGCAACACGTATACAATGTACCTATTTCCCCTACGTGAATATCGGTTCATCTGCAATCAGTATGCCAATCATTTTTAACAAGATTGTGTTTGTCCCTGTATTCAATAAATAAATAAATTGATTATACATCGGTTGTCGTACGAAGTACGTAACGTGAAACGAATATGTACTAAACGGAGTTTCACATTTGCATTGACTTCCTCTTTAAAAGGTGATCATATTTTCCGAATTTGGACGCTTTTTTTTAAATATAAAAAATATCCTCAAATGTTCAATTTTTCTGCTGCCCGTATAATACACGTGTCCTATTTTGTATATACCCGAAAAATCAGATTTAACGCAGGTATTAAGCCTAGCGATTATGTCTCCTTTCGTCAGACAAAAATTGCACACGGATCTATAGCGTAAGGGTTATGTCTCTTTTCGTCCGTTTATATGGCATTAATTTTGTTAGTCTGCTCAGGAAAATAAATAGGCGACAAGATATGATCTTAAATATTAGTTAATGATAGGTGCGGGAGGGATATTTCCAAACATCGAAAATGTTGGATTGCATGATCAGAAGGTATGCACGTCAAGTTTCAAGTTGGATAACAAAATTGCTTGATATACAATTATGGTCATTATTGATTTTTTTCCCATATTTCACCGAGAACAGGTCAAGTTGTTCAAACAATTTATTACATTCTATGGGTGCCTAGTTATTTTTGCCGCGCTTCGATACTGATTCCTCATAGTCTGTTACAAATTGGAGCAATCTAGAAGCATTGTATTAGATTTTATTTACTATGTTTTTGAAAAATATTGATAGATCATTCTCAATATGTCTTTATAAAGAAGGGTTTGCTTGGTTGCTTTTGGTGCCTGCTTTTCTGGTAGGGCGAAAGAGTTGTACCTTGGTTTGGTTTTTTTTGTTTAACGTCCTACTAACAGCTAAGGTAATTTAAGGACGGCCTCCCGTGCGTGCGACATGCATGCGTGTGAAGAGTGCGTATGTGTGTTTTGGAAGGCTGCGGTATGTTCGTGTTAAGTCTCCTTGTGATAGGCCGGAGCTTTTGCCGATTTATAGTGGTACCTCACTGAAGCATACTGCCGAATACCCCCAGCAGCACACCCCACCCGGTCACATCATACTGACAACGGGCGAACCAGTCGTCCCACTCCTAATATGCTCAGCGCTAAGCAGGAGCAGCAACTACCATTTTTAAAGACTCATGCAATGGGGGCAGCAGGTACAATTATTACGTCCTACCTGCAGGGCAAGAATTGTAACTGCTGCCCCCATTGCATGATCGTAAGAGGCGACTAAATTTGGGATCTTATCGTTTCTCTTCTTTCTTAATGCCTCACTTTTGGCATTTAGTTGAGCGTTCGCCCCTGTGAGGAAGGCTTTGGGTTCTGTTCCCTGGCCGAGACATATCATTCTCTTTAAAATGATAGTTGCTACTCCTGCTTAACGCTAAGCGCTCAGCATATTTGGTGTGAGACGACTAGTTCGCCCGTTGTCAGTATTATGTGACCGAGTTGGGTGTCCTGCTGGGTGTCTTCGGCAGTATGCTTAAGTGAGGTAGCACTATAAATCGGCAAAAAATCCGGCCTATCACAAGGAGACATAACATAAACATACGCATCCTCCAAAAACACACATACACACTCACAACACGCATGCATTTCGCACGCACCGGAGGCCGTCCTTAAATGACCTCGATAGGACGTTAGGCAATTAAAACCAAGCCAAACCAAATCGTTTGGTGCGTGCGTATATTTGAAAGTGACTTTAAAATCAAAAGAGGTCAATGCGTAAATTTCAGACACTACTAATTCAAATTATATTGTCGGTAGAAATACGGAAATACTGTAAATATATAAAATGTCTTTTTAAGCTTAAAGTTTATGATATGCCACAAGGTTGATGTTATTAGTTTAAAATAATTAAATTTTCACATTCCGCATTTATCTACAACTCACTCCTATGAATCGCAATATTAACTTGAATATTTCTAGTTCTGATGAAGAAGTCAAGAATGCAAAGAATGTGTCATGCCGGAGATGGTTTGTACTGGCGTCGGGATATTTCGTCATGTTTCTTATTACTGGTTTTGCCTTCAATGTGTCCATCCTCATTCCCGAACTTCTTCATACATTTGAGAGGAGCAAAGCAGAGACAGCTTTGGTTCAAGCAATCACGGCGGGAATGACTTATGCAGCAGGTAGGTTTACTTCAAAGATGATCACAGTTAAAATTAAACATTGAATCAACTGACCAAATGTCAAGGTCAGTGATCCTTGGCAATGACCTTGTCTGTTATAGAGACAGGTATTGAAGGTTTAGATTTTTAAAAAATCTAAGCTGACACATGAGTTTTATACAGGATTCTTCTATTCAGTGTTTTTAGCGGATTTGGAGGTGGATGGAAACAAAAATTACACCGTAGTATATGCATACTGAGAAGTTTGCTTTGTTGTAATTTCGTTTGAATTAAAAATGTTAAACTCTGATATCAGGGAAATATCTTGTTAATATTTATTGGCGATAAACAGCCTCTTACTGGCCTGATAATATTCTACTTTTGGTCAAGCTATAATGTTGTACATTTTAGACATAGGATAAACTCTAAAACTTTGTTGCACATTTTTTCTAACTTCGGCAGTGATTAGCAGTGCTTGAATACTTAAATAGTATCGCATTGATACCATGTTATATTTTTTTTTGACAACACAGGAGCTCCTTGGGGAAAGTGTGTGTCCAGACACGGAACTAGAATTACTGGGATAACTGGAAGTCTGCTGGTCACACTCGGCCTGATATTTTCATTTTTTGCAACCGACCTCCCCTATCTCATTGTTACACTCGGCGTAGTTTCAGGTAAGAAAAGTAGCTTTTACGGGTTATATGTTTTGTAAAAAAACAAAGTATGGGGATTAATGCTGAACTAAACTATGAAGCTCATTTATGTATTCAGGCAAAATATACATTTTTGTAGATTGTTGCACTTCAACATTCCGATGACGTCATATTATTTACAGGCTCGTATTGTGCCTGCATCTGTCCAAAAGAAGTCAATATTTCGTGTTTTCAGACGTTGCGATATATGTGTTGTATTCGATGATTACAAAGTGGGAAAAATAGATTAAACAATGCATGACGGTTAATTCAAAACCAAAAGTCCACTTTAACCAGATGAACTTCAACGTCCATTAGCTAATGTCGTCATGGGGGTAATCATCAACACAGACCAGTTTCAGTAGCGAACACGCATTAACACGCTCACCATAAAATGGGTCCGCCCAACATTTTCCCGGATAAGAGAGATTGAATTGTAAACTTCAATGGAAACCGGTCAACGAAATTAACTGTTGTATATGGGAGCACTGACGGAACATTCATGATAACTTGTATATTTGAGATTGGCTACTGACTGTGTGTGCTGTCGTCGAAGACCCGCCTTATACTTATAAATGTTGTCAAGCATTATAAAATCCAATTAAAATCTGACATTGTAATATACGGGATATGTTAAAATTTTACGTTTTGTCCCAATTTTTTGTGCGTGTTATTTTTGACACCAAGTTCATCAGTAACCAACGCTATTTCGCTGTATTTTTCCTATCTGTGTTTTCAAGCAACGTTACAAGAACAAGCTGTTTTCAAAAAAAGAATATATATATAGAATTAAGTTAAAATGTCCATGTGGCGGTAAATAATAATAAAATAAAAAGTCAAACACAGATCTGCTGTGGCCCTAGTACTTTCGCGGCTACATCGTGTCGCTCTTCAGGGGATTATGAATTCTATTCGGTTCATCATTTTATGACGTTATAATAGTAGGGTACATAATTTATAAAACATTTATTTGTCCAGTTTAAAAGGGTTGAGACCAACTATATGATACGGTTTAAGTAAACCAATCCATTAAAAACTTGATTGGAGCAATTACATCGTATAGATCTGTACAACTGACTTCGTACTAGAATTAAAACCGGTCATGGTATACAAAGATTTTGCCGTATAGTACATGCAACATAGATGCGGTAACTTGAAATAATGTAAATTTTTCAATAAGTAATTGCGTAAGTAAACACTATCAAACATAAGTTTTATATTTGTACATAAAAACAGTACATACAAAATGTGCAAGATAATATACATGTATACATGTACATGTACATTCGGTTAGTTACTGAGAAATATATTTTATACATAATTTAATTTGTCCTATCACGTTCAGTATTTAACATTGGCTTCATTAGCTGTGTGAAATACATTTCTTTATTCTCTTTGTAATACATCAGTTGGACATTTGGTAAATTGGCAAAAAAAAAAAAAAAATATCATCAGCACATATATGACAGTGTTCAGTAACAGTCAAATATCGCAAGTGTTCCGTTTTTGTTTGCTGGCGGTGTAAGGTCTAACGTTTATATATTTATATATATAAGATAATTGAAAAAAAAAAAAAATCTTGGTAAGCATATGACCAATATATAATGCCTCGTGCCTCCATGGTATATATCTCATAAAATAGTGTTCTATCCCTAAACTTTAAAATTATTTCGATGACATGCTCTTACATAACGCAGGTATTAATACAATATTGCTGTCGGAATAAAGAAATGTGAACAAAAACTACGTCTCAGTATCATGTTGATCATGATAACTCATTCCTCACCAATAGTGTGTAATATATCCGATAACGGTTAGAGATCGCTTTTATATTTGTAAATTAAATACACATTTTATATAGTCCTGTGATGATTTCATGCATATGTTATTGTTGGATTGTACTGTAAAACAAACACTGTCACAAGTTTCTAAGATAAAATATAATTATCAGCACCATGGAGTGTCATATGTTCAAAGTGAGTATTTCTTTTTTACGCTGCCTTTTGAATAAATGCTTCACATTTAAAGATTCTAATTTATTTTATATGATTTATTGAAACAGGACTTGGCTTTTCTGCGACTTTTATCTCCGCAACAACGAGTATCGGAGAGTACTTTAATGGGAAATCTAAGCTAATGGCGTTAGCATTCCTTTCATTTGGATCAGGATGCGGAGGCATAGTTATTCCCTTCATCCTTAACGCTCTCATGGACGAGTTTGGCTGGAGAGGCAGTTTACTTATTATGGGTGGACTAATGGCACACATGGTGTGCTTATTTGCTGTTTGCAAGCCAGTATCTATCGGCATTTCACAAAATAAAGAAAGCAACTCTGAAGAGAACTCCAAACAAGGCAGTTTTAGTTTTACGTATTCGCTTAAATCACTTGTCGCCAATAAGGTTTATATCCTACTCGTAATAGCCATGTGCTTTACACTTCCGGTGGTCATCTCGTCAAAGATATTCATCCTCGATTTCTTGATGACACAAGGTTTTAACTCTGATGCTCAGATGAAACTCTATCTATGTCTGCAAATGGGAACAGCATTAGGTGGAATGGTACCAGGGTTATTAAAAAAGTATATACCTCACACCAGCGTTCTTTCTATCCCTGCATTTTTTACAATCGTCGGCACAACAGTGTATGCTTTCCTTCCTACTGCAGAAACGTATGCCCATCACGCGTTACTCCTAGTCTGCCTTGGGTTGACATTAGGAGTCGGTATCACCACTGTGTCAATGACGACAATGAAACTCGTTGGACTGCAAAGCTACACTGTTGGACTTGGAATCCTGATGACGCTCATTGGTATCAGTAACAGTATTGGTGGACCAATAGCAGGTAAAACGAATTGATCTGTGTGTAAAGTAGCTATTTCAGTGACATTTTTAAAAGCATTCAAATCACTATTCTGATTTATTAAACAGATGATTTTTTTTTCGTTTGGACCTTTGATGTCATGATGTAGTTAAGGGCCAAATATAGTTGGCCATGTCGTGTATTGGTGATGTATTTGCCTGGACTGATACCTGTATCTCGGGTGGGTTGGGTTTTGGAGGAAGGACTCTTCTTGATGTGTATCATTTGGAATAGGCTAATTATCTGTGGCTGATATTAGCTTGACCTGTAAAACCTGTTATTGGTTGGTTAATGACCAATAACTGTTCATTTGTATTAGTAAGCCTAGAAGGGAACTAACAAAGACGTAACAGCAGTACCCAGTTCTTGGGTTATATATTGGGGTATACGTGTTTAAATAATACCGATCGTTTCTTGTTACTTACACTTTTATTGGAATATAGCAGGTCGAACAATTGTTGAGCAATTTAGAATATTACATACAAAAAGCAAGTTATGCGATTTGACATGGCGCATACTATTAACATATTAACTTATTTCTGTTGTATCTTGTAGCCTGACTGGGGATATATATGTTTCTATTGCTTATTTAGTTATGACTTGATTACTCATTTTATATAGTGTTTATAGCTATTCATTATTTTACGTTACAGGTCTGTTCCTAGATCTGACCGAGTCCTACACGAAGTCGTTTTACGGATCATCCGTAGGCCTTGGCTTTGCGACTTGTCTGTTCGTGTTTGCCGGTGTACTTAAACATAGGAACAAAACACCAAATCAATGTGATAAAAAAAATAGTGTCATATATGTTGTGAGCGAAAATACTTCCTTCAGAAACGATAGATTGTGATTAAAATATGCAGCACATTGTGTTCGTTTGACGAGTCGGTTCTTGATGCCTGGAGTTCCATGTTTATATACCCTCAAGTGTGATCGAGTTATCAACCTTAATTATTCGACTAAATTTGTAAACTTAAATTTAACCAATCACCCTTAATTTTTCTACTGAAAAGTATGAACACTTATCCAAGTACGGTATTTTAGATGAGTTTTCTAAAAAAAAACTTTTTTAGCCATGGCTCTTTGATAAAATTCAAAGTCCTTAGATCATACTGTTGTCGTATTTCAATTTTAAATGCCAGTAAGTTTATGTATGTCGTCGATATTGAATTAACCCCTTGGTGAGCGAGAAGGATGTTGGACCTGGAGAGGCTGGAAAAACATGATTCGTTTTCCAGATATGTGTTGCCCACAGTGTTTGACGGACATTTCGTATGTCGTTCCGAAATCCCCCAAACTGTACCTATTGCTTTGAAACACTGAAAAGTTCAATAGAAAACGCATGCATGTTTGTTCCGACACCCATACACAACACGTGTTTTCGTCCTCGACACCAAATCTTTCCACAACATTTCAGCGTTAAGATAGGCGTATATTGGTATGTTAATAAGTGGTTTATAAACATATATGCATGTACATGTAGCATGTTAAAAAGGAGAAAACAACGTCGGGCCATGGACAGAGTTACAGAAAAAAATCCTCAGAGACGAATGTCTCTATGATGTTCGTACTTTTTCAACTTTTCAAAATTATTATTTTCACTTTAGGCATCGCATCATATTTTGATGAAAGTGAAAGAACAAGAAAAAAACATCAAACATTTTTTAAATGTTATTGGACTGCATTTGATTGATTTTGTTATATTTCAAAATTACTAAATTGAATACCACATAGATATCCATGTGATGTTGAATAAATGAAAAACTTGATGGTTACTTTAAAAACACAAAGTTCATTGACATCCTCTCTCGGCGAAAGGACGAAATTATTCTGAACGTGACATCACTGGTTGAAAGGACATGACGAACAATATATTTCATCTTATTAGAGACTGTGTGCAGTTGATCAAGGGATAGTTTTTGACTTACAGTCAATTTTCAACAACGACAAATAAGATATATATATATAATCTCACGAATGGTATAGTGGGCAATGTTTCCTAAAACAAGCACAACCAAACACCACAAAATATGTATGTCTAGACACGCAATTGTTATCATTTTTAATGTTTTAAGTCTCTATGGGAAGTAAGAATACCAGTGGCCACAGCCAAAAACTACATGTATATGTATGTCTAGACACGCTATAATTTTAAGTTTTAAGTGCCGATGGATTACGTTCAGCAAGCTACCGGAGTACAAGGCCATATGTGAGGGATATGTTATGTAATGCCTGAGAGTGGGTCAGCTGTGAATCAGGAAGTGATGCTCAATACATTTATATCAGTGAATTGTCCCACTTATAAGTCTACAACCAAGTTAACAGACAAAAAATACTATAAATTAACCATGAAAAATAATATGATAAATAGAGTACTTTTTCCCCCTGATTCGAATTTAACATGAACAACGTTGTGATATTGAGTTTTTCTGATTGTACTGGTACCAGGCTTCAGATAATCTGGGATTTATTTATTACAAAAGAGAGTCATGTTCAATCGAAATAGTTCTATTTGTGCTCAAATGATCTAAATTTTGGTGTTCGGAGTATGTTTTGTGAATGGCACTGAATATTGAAGTAAATTTGTAATAATTGATGAATGAAGGGAAATCCTGTCCAATGTTGATTTTTTTTTTATTTCATTACTTTAAAACATTACATTGTTGTATATAAACATATGTACAATGTATAATGTATAAGTTGTATATATACATATGTATGTATTGCCTTACATCAATATTATATAAGTAATATATTGCTTGTTACCACATCTACTATATGAATTAACCAATTTATTCTGAAATGGTGATGCTGGAACTGAACGATTAGGTGCTGATGAATCTATCAAAAGGAATGTACAAGCTATTTATAACGTATGCATTCACTAATATGTTATATTGAGTTCATAATAGAAAGAAGTCCATGGACCGCCCTGTTATTTTACTATTTTTACAAACAAAACATACCAGAACAAAGTTCCCTCAAAATCTAGAGTAATCAAGTTTGCCTTGTTAAAGGGGTTTGACGTCCTCACAACTTAGATTGAAGTAAGAATCAACCCGCAAAAAGTGCCATTTAACTTCTTCAAGTCATGTTCTATAATGAAATCCTTTTCAAAGGCAACATACACACTTAGTCTATGTCTTAATTTATATGAGAGGTATTGAAACGCATTGCAATAAAATGAAAGAAAAGTAGCTAGAGTAACCCCAGAAAATAATTGATTTAACGCTTACCAAAAATGTTTTAACGCAACTTGATTGATCAAGATACAGAGGAAACTGCCCCAATCAAACCTACTAGAAAAGAATGACAAAACAAAAACAGCAAAAACAAAAAAGATGTCTATGTTGGCGAGGTTAGTGTTAGAAATTGAAATAAATAAATAAAATAAATAAAACTTGTTAATATATAAGATCCAAGTCAAAAAACAATATAGGGCATTGGCAGTGTTGAATTTTCCAACTTTTAATCGGATTTAAATCTCAAACAAAATTGCAGAACTGTGTAAAGATGAGTAGATGTGTTCCTAATCTATGAGGTTTCATCTCACGAATCGTGTTTAAGTGATTAAAGGTTTCCTATAACAAAGAAAGTAATGTTACCACACGTTTTAACACATACGGCTCGACCAAAAGTGTGGCTAGCATGTATTACCATTTTCGTTAACTCTTAGCATCTTTCATTATTGTTTTAAGGTCGCTTTTCCTAGCTTAGTAAATTCTTAAAATTCAATTGCAAAAGACTTAAAAAATGATTTATGATCTTGAGGCCAGATTGCCGGAAATGTTACAATGTTATTCACGCTATGACATGTAAAAGGATACAGTGTCGTCGTAGGTAAACCAACAAGGTTGTCGTAGGATCCGGTTTACTTTCCACCACCTTAAGAGAGAAATACAGTGGTAAGCCTCCTTTTGTCAAAAGCAAGAAATAGAGTATTGCTACTAACTTTGTTTCAGATGACCTAAAATGTTATCATCAATTCTTGCAAAGTTAAAGTTTTAAAAGCCATAATTAATTCTTGAGACAGTCTAGCATTTGGTTTGGTTTATTTTGTTTAACGTCCTATTAACAGCTAAGGTCATTTAAGGACAGCCTCCCGTGCGTGCGACATGCATGCGTGTGGTGAGTGCGTATGTGTGTTTTGGGAGGCTGCGGTATGAGCATCAAATTGGATTTTTAAAGTTTTTCTTGAATTTGTTATATATGTACTACATGCTTAGTGATATTTGTATTTTTCAAAGTTTCACAAATCAGTTGTCTACGAGGGGTAGCCCTGACAAAATCTGTCGATTTTTGGGTGTTGCTTTCTGATTACTATGAAATATTATAGAAAACAGTGTCACTGCTGTTTCAGAAGCTTTATATACTAATCTTTATCTTTATCGGTTATGAATTAATTTTAGAATATTACTATAAACACCTGATATATAAAATTATACGGATTGATTAGTTTAAATAAAATCGACTTACATCCTTATTATAGATATACATGATATATTACTCCAAATCTATGTATATTGACCTTGTTACCACATATGCACACCGATGCATAGTTCTTACATTCTTATAAAGTCTCATTGGACAACATGGTAAGATATATTTTTCTTTTATAGGCGAGTTGATTCCAGAATTAGGGGGTATAGGTAATCATATCATACAAAATGTCACCCCCTGTGATCACATTAATACAAAAGTCGAAAATATGATTATCTGGTATGTTCACTCGTTACTTTGTTACATTAAATAGAGTAAAAGAAAAATCAGTATGTACCATTGTCAAGAGATAATTAATTGAGTCCATGTCTACCATAACCTACCTTTTGCTGATTCACATAAAACACAAGTGTGTCCACAGACTTCTCCATTATTCTCCTGTGATATCTAGCTTGTAGCCTCTGATGAATAAATGTACGCCAAAGCGGATGGCACGGAGTCTTACATTGTGTTATTCCTCGTCGCGTTCGTCATCTCTTTCTTCACTGTTACTTTTCTTAATCACTGTTTACAAAAAGTCACATGACGACACTACGGTAGTGAATTTATCCAATCAGATAGATTCCTGTGGTAAAATTATCCAATCAGATAGATTCCTGTAGTAAAGCTATCCAATCAGATACATTCCTGTAGTAAAGTTATCCAATCAGATACATTCCTGTAGTAAAATTATCCAATCAGATACATTAATGTAGTAAATTTATCCAATCAGATACATTCATGTAGTAAAATTATCCAATCAGATACATTTCTGTAGTAAAATTATCCAATTAGGTACCTATTGTCATAAACTGTCGGATATACCCAAAATTTCTAATTTGGTAAAGAACGACGCAATAACGATGTCCAAATTATTGGTTTAAAACATTAAACACCCATAGACTTAAACATACCTTGCCCCCTCCTTAATCAACATTATATAACATGTTCTTAGACAGACAGATGAGATCGATTACGAATCTATAGGGCGTGTAGTGTAGTGATACATCACCCAATCACGTAAGAAGCTATATATTAAAACCAGTGTATAATTGTAGTTTTTTTTTGTAAGTTATATTTAGTTTTATAGACGGAAATGTTTGTCCGGTTGACAAGAACAATGTTGGAGTCCTTGGTAGGGTTCTTACTTACTCACGTGACCAGAATGAGTTACTACATTGACATATTGTGTAAAAAAAAATGTATACAGCATTTTGAGATGGGAGTGCCGCACACCCTTTCAAATATTAATATTTTGATTAATTCATCAGTGTACAAAGACGGCCCTAATTGCAAAACAGAACTCTCTGAATGTAAACACCTTCAGACAGGTGAGCTAAACATTGACATAATCAGTGTACCAGTTGCAATAAGGCACAGAAATGAGAAATATTCATAAGCACGACGATTACATCATAAAGGGACGCAACATTAAACCAAATGAGTGTAGGTATAAAAGAGCGATAAATGTTGTATGATAAAAACTACGATAACAACATTTGATCTATTTTTAGTACAAAGATGGTTTATAAAGAAAGCATCGGTTACATGTCAATATTGTTTGTAGTAATTGGTTTCAGTGTTATACAATACAGGTGTACCATGCAACGCATTGTTAAGTGATTAAACGAGTTTTATTTTCTCGTGATATTTAAAACCTTAGATGCGGAATGAATACTTTTACATTTTCCTGTGTCTTGTATTTCAAATAAAAATATGTAATATATATATATATGACTACAATGATTGTCCCATAAAATACAATTGTATACACTTCTAGATGTAGTTAAGGATTGAACTATTATTTTGGTGTTTTTGTCAAAGGAAAACAATTTGTATGGTATCGATATTTGGAATTAATATTTGCTAAAACCCCAGAAAGACAATCTTATCCTTATATTTACCGTCCAAAATGTTTTATTTCAACTCTTAAACATTAACTCACTTAAAGTTTATAATACTCAGAGAGTCTAAATTGTATATGTTCGTTCGGTTTTTCACAGGCTCAGATGCTAAATGATGTCGAGCATTCCTTTCACTTTGTCAGTCAGCAAATAAGCAAAAGCAGTTATATTGATTGAAATATTATGTTTTTTTCTTTGAAACGAGATTGAAATCATATCGTTCTATTCTTTATTTATTATACCCCCGCAACGAAGTTAGGGGGGTATACTGGAATCAGGTTGTCTATCCGTCCGTCCGTCCGTCTGTCTGTAGACACATTTTGTCCGGACAACTCCTCCTAAACCGATGGGCCGATTCCAATGTAACTTCACACAGATATTAATGATCATGTGTAGATGTGCATGCCACTTTCTTTTTCTCAAAATTATGGTTGCTATGGCAACTGGTCACTATAAACAGGTTTTCCGATTAGAACCATAACTTTAAGTTTGTCCGGACAACTCCTCCTAAACCGAAGGGCCGATTTCAATGAAACTTCACACAAGTATAGAGGACCATGTGTAGATGTGCATGCCATTTTCTTTTTCTCAAAATTATGGTTGCTATGGCAACTGGTCACTATAAACAGGTTTTCTGATTAGAACCATAACTTTAAGTTTGTCCAGACAACACCTCCTAAACCGAAGGGCCTATTTCAATGAAACTTCACACAAATATAGAGGACCATGTGTAGATGTGCATTCCACTTTATTTTTTTGTCAAAATTATGATTGCTATGACTACTGGTCACTATATTACTGGATTATCTTAGTTAGCCTCTAATTAACAGTTCCAATTCACCATTGACTCGTGCAGATTGGGA
>NC_047027.1:32591228-32593668 GCF_902652985.1 Pecten maximus | reverse complement strand
GTTCATGTGAATTCAAATTTGAATGTCGTTTATTACATTTTTTATCAACGAAAAACCTACCCCGTATGCTAACTAGGCCTAATGTAAACAAAAAAAGTAGTCCCCCCTGTCCAGGTGCTGACATATACGTCGGGCTTTCTGATTGGTAATTATTTTGATATTTTCATTAATCATTAATTTGATTGGTCAAATCAGCAAAAGTGATATCACTTTTATAGAATGAACAATTTTTGATATTTCACTGGTAAAAATGTAATAAATTATAAAAATACATTTCTTGCGTAATGAACAGATATATCGTGTTAGTTATAAAATGGTGAGATACTGATTATTGGAGGCCAATTTGTATTCCTAGTGGGTACTATGTAAACCAACTGAGACGTCATTTTAAATATGTTTTGTTACTAAATTAAACAAATGCTAATTAGTGTTTTACGGCTTCTCCGCCCAACTTAAATAGAGCGTGCAAAATGAAACTTGGCATTCAACGCACACACAACTAGATTCTTATAGGACTGTTAATGAAGTTCAAAATCAAATACTCACCCATCCGCCGAGAATTGCCGTTACCAATTATAAAAATAAAACCCATTAACACTAGTCTGAGATATATACAGCTTTTCATTTAGGACGTGATCCGATGTTTGAAAATAAAATTGGTTTAAAAATGGGTGTTGATCTAATTACAATGTACGTCTTCTTTCTGTATTGAGCATTTGTTTTGGCTCAGTTGCTTTTTTCAGACTTTCTTAGTTTCATCAATCCTAGCTATCTGATTCAGGTTAGTATTTATAAAAAATATCAACCCCTACTCCTATTATATCAACGACATTCGATACTGATCTGCAAGTGTTACAGCTTGTTGATATAGTGGGAGTATGTGGCTAATATATTCTTTCTTTAAATACTTACCAGAAGCAGACAACTGTGGGAGCTACCTGCCATACATGTCAGTGGTCAGTCAAAGAGGTAAGCAGACTTCATTCTTCCTTCCACAAAGCAACGCAATCTTTAAAACCAATACAAAACCACTTCTTAACGTTAAAGAAGACTGACGTAAAAAAAATGAAATAAAAAATATAAATAATGAATAATAATAAAAAATACAATTAATGTTTTACTTATTACCAGCAAATTATTTACAATATTATGGAGTAATCCAAACTATCAACAAATACTTGAGCCATTTTACATCTCTAAGTAGACGTTCCCGATTATTCCTTTTAAGATTGAGCTGAATTTCTCAATAATATCAATATAACTGGTCTTACAAAATGGGAAAATATCTTACTAGCATACTCAAATGAGGAGTAATGGATAAAAAAAATACAGTATGCCTTTTCGAACACTTCAATTAAATTTAACCATTATATTCAAACAACTAACTCTTATGCTCATAACATAGGCTTATCAAATGATGTTTATTTATTTATTTTTTTAACACAAAACATTCAATCCCCCAGAACATGTATACATTTGAAGGCTGTCAAGGTTGGGGCCTTGAGGTCAGCCTTCAAAATATAAACAATGTCCCCACACAGGGGGGCTCTCACTCGCCACGAAAATTGACACATGTTGCACATCTCATCCTCTCGCACTTAAATTACCACATAACAATAACAAACTATACACACTCATTCTCTCACCCATTCTCTCAATAAATGATAACTAGCAAACAGTTTTCTGAAAACAAAAAAATATTAAGAATAAAAAAGTATATCCAGGCACATAGAAATACTAATGTGTGCTACATATTTTTATCAACATCTTTATGCTTTTAGTTAGGAAACAAAAAAATGTGATCAAGGCACATAAAGGATGAAATAACAAACTTAAATATATTGGCTATAATTAAGTCAATCCATGGCCAGATACAACAAGTATAACTATATACATGTGGTATATATATCTATTAACTTTATATATAGTTTGTTCGAAAACAAGAATAAGATAAACATGTGCTGTATATACCTATTAATTTTAAATATACTTTGTTAGGAAAACAGAATAAGATCAAGCCACATAGGGTATAATAAACAAGTACAGATTTATTGACTAGAATTAAGTAAAACAATGTATTTTAGTATTTCATTTTAATGTTAACTTAATAAAATATAAGTTATTAAGAAAATAATTGTTGGAAGTCTTCCCTTGTTTTAATAAAAACTTGCAATTTATTTTGTTTTTGTGCAATTGTTTTATGTATTTTGTACATTTTTGTTATGTATGCTTTTAATTCATTGATAAGTATGTCTGATTTTTTTCTTGATGTAAGATAAATGTATCCAATGATGTTTATTGTAACTTCCGTAATAGAGGAAGGGGGACAACCGTGCATATGTTTTAGGAATACAATTATGATGAGATTCGGAACGTAACGAAAGGCTGTTACATGCACTAATAATTAAATTACAAAACTTTAAATGAAACATTAACCTAC
>NC_047027.1:32569329-32590728 GCF_902652985.1 Pecten maximus | reverse complement strand
TTTTTTCAAAGCAAAGAAAAAAGTTGCTGAGCAAGCAAAGAAGTCATTTTTTGCTATTTACAAGAAACTTAGGAACATATCACTTCCTGTAGATCTCCAATTGGAAATATTTGATTGACTTGTCATGCAAGTTTTATTATATTCATCTGAAATATGGGGATTTGAAAATGTAAATATTATAAAGAAAATTCACTAGTAATTTTGTAAAAAACATACTTATATTAAGAAAGTGTACAGCTAATTTCATGATTTATCGCGAACGAGGAAGATACCTTCTTGATATTGAAATAAAATGTAGAATGATAACGTTTTGGCATAGCTTGATAACCTCAAATTAACTCTCACGTAATATTTATAGAATGTATACTGGATCTATGTCGTGTAAATGGCTGTCATACGTTAAAGATATTTTATCTAAATCTGGCTTAAACTATGTCTAGATTTACCAATCAATATGTTCTTTTTCAAGAGATGAATAAAGAGTCTGGTTAAAAGTAGATTGCAGGATCAGTTTATACAGAAATGGTTTCATGATATTAATAATTCTTCAAGAGGATAAATATATTCTATATTTAAAGCTGACAGTGCAAGTTAAAAAGCATCCAATTGAGATTAAAAAAAATAACACATGTACAGATTTTTGGAAATCTGTACATGTATTATTTTATTAATATCTCAATTAGATGCTTTTTAACTTGCGCTGTCAGCTTTAAGACACAATTTGGCATAGAAAAGTATTTGTTACAGCTAAATGGAAAAGATAGAAAAAATATGTGTAAATTTCGATCCTCTAATATTAAATTAGAGAATTGGGCACTTGACAAAACTATAGCCAGGTGTTAAAACAGGAACACCTTAAGACTGATCCTCAGCTGATACATACGAGGGGTGTTCCATAAATAATGTCATCTGTGCTTTATTTCGCGGAAATCGTGCAAAACCACCTCGTGTCGATTGAGTGATCACTGGCTCGTGACACAGGTAAATATATCGTCCACACGTTCACTGGCCTCGGTACAGTGTACATCGTTTCATAGCCTATTCGTTAGATTAGACACAAAATGACAGGAAAACGAGCTGAAAATGTTCTTGAAATTAGGGCCTATATAAAAGGTAGGTCATTACTCGGCATAAAGGCTGTAGATATTCACCGCGAGGTGTGTGACATTTATGGGGAGGGCCAAATGTCTCACAGGACTGTTTGTAGGTGGGTACACATGTAGGTAAATTTAGTGCTGGGCAGCAGCAACTGAAAGATGCTGCTCACCCAGGTCGTCCTGCAACAACTACGACCAAAGGTAACATAGAAAAAATCTGAAATATTCTCAAAACTGATGCTCGATTCACCGTAAGACAATTGGCTCGAATGACAAACTTGTCGTTAGCAAGAGTTCATGCAATTTTGAAGAAACACCTAAAAGTTAGAAAGATAAATGCAAGATGGATATCCCATTTGTTAACGGATGAGCAAAAGAAGACGCGTGTAACAATGGCAAAAAAACTTCTCAAAATGTACCCAAAATATAGTAAAAGGGCTTTTGATAATATAGTCACTGGTGATGAGACCTGGGTGTATTATTTTGAACCAAAGCGGAAGGTTGCCAACCGAATATGGGCCACTAAAAATGCCAGACGCCCAAGTATTGCCAAACGAATACGAACGGTAAAGAAGGTTTTGTATGCTATTTTTTTCACTAATAAGGGTCCAGCTATTCAAATCCCGGTGCCAAAAGGCAGAACGGTCACAGGCAAGTTCTATAAAAAACGTTGTTCTGAGAAAGTTGAAGAACTACTACAAAAGTCGCCGCCCCAAAACAGGACTTAAGTATGTCCGACTTTTGCATGATAATGCACCCGCTCACAAAGCACGTATTGTGACTGACTTTTTGAAGTCAGAGAAGGTTACCGTCCTTCCGCACCCTCCGTATTCGCCAGACTTGGCCCCCTGCGACTATTTTCTCTTTCCAAAACTTAAATATTATTTATCTGGAAGGAGATACAATTCGAGAAAAGCCCTTGGATCTGCTGTTTATCAGTGTCTGATGGGTGTACCCATTGAAGAGAATGAAAAATGCTTCAAAAAATGGATTGACCGGTTAAAAAGGTGTGTTCTGGCCGGCGGAGAGTATTTTGAAGGGCAGAGCAAATTAAAATGAACAAAAGCACATCCGCTATATGAGCACTGATGCAAGTGACATTATTTTTGGAACACCCCTCGTATATAGGTAAGGTGTTATGGGGGTCCATAAGGTGGTGGTGGGATTGGGCCCTGGGGTCCTGGTGGCCATGACAACAGGCATGTCCTGAGAGTACCAATTATACATACATGTATTATACGTCTCTAACAGAACATAAATGAGAATATACGAAACTTCTGATTCTTGATTCTTGATTATGTGCTATGAAATTATTTCATGGTTGAATCAGCATATATTAGTTAAGTAACAATACTTCTGTCTGATAAAATAATAAATATTAAAATATATGTACATATACAGTGTACTTGAGAAAAAAAATCTACAAACAGTCATCAAGGCCTAAGGTAGAATTAATCATTAATATAAAATGTATATTAAGGTAGACCGACCCTTCGGATTTCCTCTGATAGATCTCCTTAATTTTATTTCTATTTCAATGTTAATTATGCTCTTATCACAAAAAGGACATAAAAAACAGATGTCATCACGTTCGTTTTACTACCAGGGCCACATAACGATACGTATTAATTAATAGCTGAACCATATTTTTAAGGATTTTGGTAGATTTTATCTTTCCCCGATAATATTCACCTCAAGCATAAAAAGAAGTTTATATCCTATTTATATCATTATCATTCATAATTATCCAAAAAGAGAAGATTCTTTGGGTGGTTAACAAAATATGGCTATTTTTATACGAAAAACCTGTTATTTTTAGTGAAAAATTGATTTAAAAAAATACACGTTTATTTTTTTCCTGAAAAACTGAACAGAAAAATGACCCCCTTTTTTTTGCTTAATTAAAAATTTCATATGTATGCTTTAAGAAAAAAAAATAAAAATAACACCTCACCATATTACTTTTCACACTATGGCCGTTTACTTTGCTGGTACCCCAAAACTTTTGCTTCAAGTATGGCTCAAATTACCAAATTAGAGCAGTTATTTTGGAATCTGAAATTGATGAATTTTTTTGTTAAATCTTTACCATTTTCTTTCATAAATTATATTGTAATCTATGTTACTGGTGCTTTCTTTTCTTTTTTTTAAGAATTTTATTTGTTTGATTTCCCAAACGCAATTAACATTTTCCGGATATTTTCCTCTTTTCCGGATGAAAATTAGAACATTACACTAACGGTCCTACATACGCTTGCTTCTAATACGCCATGTCAAACGAAGCGTATCGGTGATACAGAATGCCAGAACATGCACAATATGAGCTTCATTTGCAGCACTAAACAATGTTGCGTGTTCCAACCTATGCGATAATGTAATTTGAATGAAGGCAAAGCCTTAGAAGAGCGCAGCTATGACAGTAATCACTCTCCGTAACATGTATATACTACCACATTTTCAGATTTTAGACTTTTTTTAGGGGGGGGGGGGGGTTAATTTAAAAGAATGACACACAAAAAATGCCAAAATATAATAGGTGATTTTACCCCCTTTTTAAAAAATCTAAATCTAAATATGTAAACACATTGTAACATAAACTATGTATTACATCTTAACATCTATACATGAAAGTATATATGAAAATTCCTTAGACAGTATGTCTACAGAAAATTGAAATCCCATACCCCAAGTCATTTTTCCATAGACCCATTTTGTAAACATGTTGTTGAAAAGTAGCATTACTGTCACGCAAACGCTTGCATCATCCGGTAATAACACGCTATTATGGGTTAAAAAACCTCTATTTTAAGCTCTAAGCTTTTATATCATCATTTGTCAGAAAATATTGGAATGTTGTTTACATGAATTGTAATGTATGTCAGGACTCAAACTTTTCATAACCATTGAGGCCAACACTAAGAAATTTTACATAGACCGACCAGGTTTTCTATAGCCTCTAACCATCGGACCACCTTTACTTTCGAACACGGTGACAGAATTGTTTATTGTTTGTCCTGATGTGAATTTCATTGTCTTTATTTTGCATTGTTGGATTCCAAATGATCGTGCACTTAATAATGGCATCAGTATTCTACTGCCATATTTCTTTGCTGCTAACAACGTAAAAGGGCAGACGATACAACAATATTTTCATGATATATATAACAGGAAAGAGAATTTAGTGCCTCCACAAGGGGTTAAACCCGCGACCCTCTACTTACTGCTCCGTCGCTCTACCGACTGACTTAATGGAAATTCCCCCACCTGAAATCACTATGTACCCTATTTACAATTAAAACCTGCCTCACTTTTCCTCACTAAGTGTATGTGTAGACTAACTTCGATTGTTGCGATAACATTAAGCAGGCGCAGCAACGGTTGGGAACTGAATGCTGGGAATTGATTTGTCTTTGTAATTAATCCACAATTTATTATAATCTAAATCGAAGTGATGTAACAAATCTCGTAAATAGTAGCCAAGTGAATAAATCAAAAGTAATTACTAGAGATCTTATACATTGAATTACGACGTAAGGATTATGCATACAACTGGTAAATGACGACGTAAGGATTACCATACAACTAGCGAATGACGGAAGGATTTTCCATACAACTAGTTAATGACGACAGAAGGATTACCAATACAACTAGTAAATGACGGAGGGATTATCCATACAGCTAATAAATGACGACGGAAGGATTATCCATACAGCTAATAAATGACGACGGAAGGATTATCCATACAGCTAATCAATGACGACGGAAGGATTATCCATACAGCTAATAAATGACGATGGAAGGATTATTCATACAGCTAATAAATGACGACGGGAGGATTATCCATACAGCTAATAAATGACGATGGAAGGATTATCCATACAGCTTATAAATGACGACGGAATGATAACCATACGGCTAATAAATGACGACGGAAGGATTATCCATACAGCTAATAAATGACGACGGAAGGATTATCCATAAAGCTAATAAATGACGACGGAAGGAGTGTCCATACAGCTAATAAATGACGATGGAAGGATTATCCATACAGCTAATAAATGACGACGGAAGGAGCACCATACAACTATTAAATGACGTCGGAAGGATTAATTATACTCAGCAGAGAATCAGTGTCCCATTCCAACTAGACAGCAGAAATAAGATATGGTACAAAAGTCTTATTGAAAATCTCCAGTTAAAATATCTTTACTATGCGTAAACGCTATACTGTTTGGAAAGGTCGTACGCTACACAGAATGTGTACCCTTCATGGCTAGTAGCGTTTTAAAGGTCGGGCGACGGACGTTGTGCCATGGCATATAGGACTCGCTAAATGATTTACTATATGTTGTTACTAGGGACCCCATCCCTTTATTCGCTCGTTGGAAGTTCAAATGATGTGAAATTTACATCAAATTACAGTTTGGAGTTTTTCTATCGGATAAATGTTGTTATTGTATAGGTTTAATAGCATATCACACGGGTACTCGAAAGACAGTAACCTTTATATTTACAGCACACTGGGGAAACACAACCTGGGAAAATCCCGCCTTCTTACACCTCAAATCTACGTCATTCTATTTCCAGTAGGAGTGTATATTTTTGATTTTCCAAACCTCAAGACCCTAGACTTTATTCTCAAATATAGAAAGTACCCATTTCATATGTTATTTACTGAGGAAAACAGCTACAAACCTAAGAAACACATTTTCCTCAGGGACTTTGTTCAGGTGAAACACCAGCTGTTTGGATGATTTAGTTATGTGAGCTCCTTAATGTGTCCCGACACTTTATCACTAGCCCTCCACCTCTGGGTTGCGAGTTCGAAACCTACGTGGGGCAGTAGCCAGGTACTGACTGTAGGCCGGTGGTTTTTCTCCGGGTACTCCGGCTTTCCTCCACCTCCAAATCCTGGCACGTCCTTAAATGACCTTAGCTGTTAATAGGACGTTAAACAAAAACAAACCAAACCAAAGTCTCGAAAATGCTGGTGGTTAATCAGGATTAACGTCAGGTCTCTACTAGGGGCCAGAAATACAAGCCTTCCTCACATTGGCAAAGGCTCAACTAAAGAACAACATATAAGACACTGTGAAAGGAGATACGAGTCCTTCAAAACGAAAAGAGAGAGAAATAATATCTGAAGGCTCTATACAATGACATTAAACACATGCCGAAAAGGGTTAAATGCTCTGGCTGTAAACTGTATTTGCTGCCACGATAACGTGATCGGGAAAAACGACTACATGTGCGTTCTTATGTTTTTTCTCTCTCTAAACAACGTTTTTCTTCCTAATTTTCCGTTTAAACAACCTCACTTTTAGCTTTTAGTTATCCTGAGACTATAGATCGGCAAACGTTCCGAACTATAACAGGGAGACTTTACACTAACATATCACAGCCTCCCAAAACATACATACACACTCACCATATGCATACATGACACACGCAAGGGACGTCGTCCTTGGATGACCTAAGCTGTTGATAGGACGTTAAACAAATAAAACAAAACCAAATTCTACTCAGATTCTTTTAATGGTTATCTGGCGATGATCTAAACGTCTTTAAATATACCACCTATAATAAATTCAGACTGAATATTTGAAAAGAACCCCGGGATTGTTTAACAACATGATTGTGCATAAAAACTGAAGTCCCTTGAGACGGAGAAAGACTCTAGGACCTATTTTGTTCAACATGACTGTTTATCTCTTGATGCCAAACAATACTTTATGTGGTTCTAGTGTGGTAGGTATGTGGTTCTAGGGTGGTAGGTATGTGGTTCTAGTGTGGTAGGTATGGGGGAAGTCCCCGGATCTGATTTTACATCATGATTATGTTTATATCTTAATGCCTAACAACAGAATATATGTTTATAGGCTAGGGATCTAAAGGGTTTCGAATACACAACAAACAAAATGAATTATACGGCTATTGGATGGGGATTACAATGGGTTAAAAAAGGGCCAATAAACTTAGTCGCTCTGTGGAGAAGGACCCCGGGGCTGATGATCACTGGGTAGGGTAACTTATGTTTCTAACCTATATATATATATATTTATAATAAAACCAAAGGGACTTTCCCTTTAGTCTACAAAAAGAGAGGTCACCAGTTTGCACCTTAGCACGAACAGGTTATTTCTTTAAATTAAACACGGCTGATTTGCCAATCTCCAGCGATTGATGCAATATATATAGTTGAGGGTAAAATGTTTTTTTTTTTTATATAAATCATGTATACACTGCTTGGCATTGCTTGGTTTATCAACACCACCGAAACAGAAACGTTTATGAAATGTCGGAATTAATTTGGACTAGCATTGTTGTTTAAATAGTTAGTTTCCATCTACAGTTAAGGGGATTGGTTCAAGTTCTAATCTTGATACAAAAATAGAATGAAAACAAAAAACATACAAAATTCTATTTTTTGCGTACCTCGTGTGTGCATCGTGGCAAAAGAAGATCGCATTTCGTTATATGTAAATCGAGTAAATCGGAAGAACATATGTTTTTAAGTTTTCTCAAACACTGTGACACAAACCTGTGCATGTCTGTGCCATAAATCCTTCACTAGTGAAACTCATCACTCCGCATGTCGCACACTTAAACATAGCCGCCGCCATCTTGGAAGATAAATCTTCCAGCTTCGAGACGGAAGAGGTAGAAGAATATCTTCCAGAAGCAGAAGGTCTGCACATCGAGTGACCGGAAGTTCTATTCGAGTTGGCCTCCGTTTGCGTCAGAAAAAAATACAAAAGTTTGGTTTCTGACGCGACTGCTATCATTCTTAAAACAAATATTTAATTAAATGATTTGGTATACAAAGATAATTCCGTCATGTTCTTGTATATATCCAGGTAAAATATCTTTACGAATCCTTTTCCATTTTCCTTCTTTCTCAATTTCGTCAAACCAGGACTCGAAATGTTGTTTGCTTTTATTGGAGTCCAGAATACTTGGACGCGTGCACATCACGAAGAAGCCCCCTGTAACACGAAAATTTATTTACACGTAGTCAAATATAAACATTTCTATGATTAATGCTTTTAGTCTTATAACAAAGTCAGTTTTTGTTGTTCTTGTTTTTTTGCGCAATTATTACTGAACAAATCTTATCGTCGAGGGAATACAATTATCTTTATTTTTTTATGGAAATACTGTTTTAGGCTTTTACGGAATTATTCAGGAGAAATGAGAAATATTCAAGGAAATGGGTATATCTGACAATGACCTACCTGATGTGATTAAAGTATGCGTCAAAAGTGAAAAAAAGAGCAATATTCCTTAAACCAGGTTATGTAAAATGTGAGTCACATATGGGAGGTTTAAGCCGATAGAGCAAATTAAAAAGCATCATATTGATAATAAAAACTCTGTATCTGTTTTCAAAAGTCGGTTCTTGTGTCACCTCCGGGGGATTATAGAAGAAGGTCTGATCATCGTTACTAAAACAGTGCGAACATTTTGTTTTGTGCTCTGCACATAAACGAGCATTCAATAAGCTCGTAACTTGTCACGCTCGTTTTAATTCAATCACTGATCGTTCTGCTTGTCAGCTTTAAGAGGATATATCATAACTGTGAATAGCATTGCCCAAGGGTCTTAGGGTCTTGGCTGAACTAAAAAAAGAATCACATCCAACTAACTTGTGAAGGTAACTAACATACAATGCATTTATTTCATTCGCTTGACAGAAAATTTCCTTCACTGATAATTGACAATTGAAAATACATAAACATGACCTGACAATTATTTCATTTTACATAAACTGTCTGAAATCCAAAGGTTTCATTGTCAATATACTTCATGATTATCATTTTCAGGTTTGACCTTGAAAATCGACATTGCAAGGGATAAAACATAAACGCTTGTTTGAAGTCAATATTTCCGATGATATTGAAAATTACCTGATTTAACAAGGCGTACGACCTCCCACAGGCATTCACATGTCAGGTGCATGTTGTTACACGCTCCAGACATAGTAATGACATCATAGGAACCTTAAACAAATATTAAAGCATATTAATATGAAAGATGGAAATTGGGACATGAGGCTGCACGTGTATAGACAGATAAACAGATATGAAACACAAACATTTAAATTAAGAACATAATACATAATGCATGTTGATAACCAATGATTCACTTTAACAGACGATCCAAAAACATATTACGTTTCAGGTGATTCAAATTAAAAATTATATGTATATGTATCAGCAGATGTAAGGTTTACTAGTCATAAGGGATACCTGACATAAACAATGAAACTCACCTGCTGCAATATCAAGTTGTTTTCATCAAAATATGCACAGATTAGCGTTTGATAGATGTCCTTTTCTTTCGCTTTAGCAAGCATTCCTTCAGAGGGATCTAAAGCGTCTATTTTAATAAATCCCCTTTTGGCTAGCTGAAATTAACAAATTGTTATTATATATATATATTTTTTAAATTCCGTTTCATTGAAAAGCAGGAGGAAATCAGAGGACATATTGTGTGTATTTTCAAACAAATATTTCAATGCAGCTTTCAAAAGCTAACACATTCTATGGTAACGCTCATGTTGCCCTGATAGGCATTAAGCTCCCGCAATGAACAGATCACAAGAATCAGGTAAACTGCGGATTCATGACACAGATTTTATAAATAAAACATCAAGGAGATGTTGCCATCACGCTATGAAGTCATTAACATACATATTGTATTACCATTTACGAAACTGTATATGTATTACAAATTACCTGTTCACCAACTAAACCCGTGCCAGCTGCAACATCAAGAACGTGAACATTCTCGCAAGGTCCGGGGTATAATACAGCTAAGGCGTTGGCAACCATAAATGGACCGCGATAGTCCGCATAATTCAGGTCCTTTAAAGAGATAAAATCATAAAAAATCAAAACATGTTTTCCTTTCCTCAAAAACATTTATAATTGAGTTTATATTGTTTGAAAAATTCAGGAAAAAAAGAAATGAAAAATTATACGTGAGTATTCAAAAGTTGTTTGCAGACACCTTCAAATCAGTCAAGTATACAACGGATGTCAATGTAATACAATGTAGATACAAATTGTACTCAGAAGCAATTCATTAAGCTGTTCGCTGAACAAATGAATATACGGCAAAGTGTTAAAATGTCCACAAAAATGAACATTGTGGCAAAAATGATATCTTTGATGTACTAAGCGTTACGTATTCAAATAATATCTAGTTTTCAATGTTGTCAAGAAACGAATGAATACAGATTTTTGCGCAGTCATATGTACATTTATGTAGTAGTGTAAAATTTGTATTTTAAATTATTATTATATGTTTCAAGAAATGTTGTAATTAATCTGTAATGTTATATTGATGTGCTCAATATATAATTTTTTTTAATACAGATATCATAAACATACCTGAGTTAGCAGCCAGGTAACATGCCATGGGGCTAATGGACAGTGTGAACAGTGTTTACCAGTTTGTCGTTTTACTTGTTAGATATATACATGGATTCAAATACAAAGTTAGACCTTTGAACATAGACTGACATGTGGACTGAACTTGACTGGTTGTTTTTATTTGATAACATCTAGAGCGGGCAATAGGCATACTTTTTAGACAGTTTAGAATGTAAGGAAACATTGAGTCAGTTTTATTCCAGGCCAGCTAAGAGAGCGGTAGATAACAATCTGTTCAAGAAGGATGGTATTATTGGTAAGTCATTCTTATTATTGTATTCGTATATCATTGTTGGTAATTGTATGCAATTTATTATTTATACTATAAAGCATAATCAATTAGATCCTACTATAAGGTTAATATTATGGAATTATTTGTAGGATTGAGTAATGCTATTGTCACAGGGATAAAAAAGAATATATTTAACGAACGTTAAAGACGTCTTCTGGATGTACTCTCCATCTGACCATTATATTTGACTATTCATGTAGTTAATTATTCAATTTGTTAAAATTTTCATAATTGCTGTACTTTTTGGGGCACCCATTCATTGTTGCTCTTTGAGACTCACATTAAGTCGCCCCCCGCCATCATGCAACAGCATCTTGGTCCGAGTTGGTCCGAATCGTCTGTTTCCCGTAGCGTCCTGTAGGGACACTTCGGCATTCGAATTTCTTATATTTTCAGTCTTGATAAATATTTGTAGTAGTTTTTTCACACCACTCTCTATAATTCTAACCATCTAAAACATATTTTCTAAAGTTTTTCAGACTTTGTACACGATATTTAATCAATCACTTTAGAGACGATAATGCAACATATTTTATATGAATGCAATGTCGTCCACTAGCATCCTAAATATCTCTGCCGTTGGTCGCATAGCGTTCTAGTGTTGAACATGATACAGTCACGCTAGTATCCGCCTTCGGCCCACGTTTGCCGAAGGGTTCATTGTTGTTTCTCCAATTACTAAAACATTATTCTTATTGTATTTCCAGTACTTCTTATATATATTATGTGATTGTATTTGTATTTTTTGTGTTTTGATAAAAGGGCGGATTGCCTCGAAAATTTAACAAGCCTCATTGTCCACACTGTTTGAATAACTTCTTTGCCCCATATATATATGCAAGTGTATACATGTATTAGGTAAATTATTATTTAATAAGTTATCTTGTATCCGTATGTCTAAGTACATGTGCACGTGCTCCAAAGTTTACTGTCAGTGTCTTGTCTGTTTAGTATTCGTTACTGTTCATACGTTGATGTGTAATCCTATATATGGTATGTTACCAACTGTCGGTAATAACCGTGTGTGTCTATATTTGGCAGTGTTATGTGTCCAGGTGTGAAAGGTGAGAATGTCGTGCAAAAGTGCGCGTGTATGTTAACAAAACTCTTATACTTTCGTGGTACAGCGCAGTCGGCCGGTATAGAGCATCGAGGACGTATCCTCTGGGGTCCTTTGCTCGGGAACATATAGACACAACTATAACCAGTTGGTGAAGGTATCTATTTAGTTTGTATCTATACTATGTGTAGGATATAATTATAATAGTAGCAACTTCTTATTCATGGTAGGAACCGTAATACTTGGTATATTTGTCATTGTATTCTTCGGCCAGTGTTCTGTATATTTCAGGGGTTTTTCTTATTCTTGTTGTGTCGACCATGTCGATGAAATAAAAAAAAACTATCAGCAGCAATGAATATCCCCTTATTATTCATTTGGTTGTGACACTATTTTTCTGGTTTGAATTTATATATTTATTATTCGTGTGCCTTTTGTATATCTACAAAGTTACCAGATATTTTAACCATTATATGTCATTATTCAGAAATATTGTTTTGTCCATTTAGGAATATATAGTGAAAATGTAGGAGCTAAAGTCCATTACGAATCCGTAAATAGATGCCACTGCATAATATGTAAGGTGAGTTGTTCCGAGTTGTTATAAGTTGTTCTCTGTACTTTCTGTAGACAATTTAGTTATAAGTTATATTGTAAAAGATTATTGTATATGGAATCCATGATTAGGGAAAGAATATGTACTCTTCCTTATGTATATTAAAATTATTAGTATGTAATGATAATAATGAATAATGGATTCTTCATATTGTTAATATATGGTTAAGATATGTAATTTTGTTTTATTATAAAGATAATTTGTTATTCGAGATAGTGTGTAAGAAGGGTACATTAATACATTTGGTAAAATTATATTTGTCAAGGTTGAGAGTTGTTTCCCTTGAGTGTGAGGGAGTTTTTACTGTATATTTGTATTTGTCTATTGCCGGGTATTTTTACCTACTTAATAAATGGTTAACCGTCGACTGAGTTATTGTCGTGTTTGACACCACCTATTACACCATCAGATAGTAACAAAGTCTGAATTTATATCTAATAAGATTAAATACTGAAACATTTTTGGTCGTCATTACTTTCCTTGCATTTGTGTTTTCAAGCAAGTTGAATGATATGAAAATAATAGAGAAAATCAAATACCATATTTACACTCACCTTCTCGTACAATGTACTCCACGAATCGTACAAATGTGTCATCTCCTCTCTAGTCCTGATTTTCTCACATTCCTCATAAAATTTGTTAACATTCTCCATTTTAACGCGGTAGATGAAACAAAGTTTTACAGGATTCAACGTATATGAACGATAAGACTGTGATGTACGGGATTCCAATTATATATCGCCGGTAACGTAGTCTGCGATCAAATTTATTTCATCTAAGTGCTTGGAATTCAAATACACGACATGCATCAGCAATTTTTTCGGGTACATCTGTACGTAAGCAAATACCGTGAGTGCCGTGTCATTTAGAATTTAACCTCACAGCAAACGCCGGTAATACATCACCCCGGTATCAGTATCCTGAACGAGTCATGATAGAAAAGTGTCTGATGGTAAGGTAAGTAACTTTCATACAATGGGACTGTCCCAAACACATGATCTTTTGATTGGAATTTGTGATTTTTGGTTGGTTTTACTTATCAAAAAATATTATTGTAACAGTTCTTATTAGGATATGAACATTCTATATTTTATTGAGGTTAAGATGACTGATCCTCGATATTAAATTATGCTCTATACTTTGTAACTTTATACTTGTACAATGCAATTGTGATATATGACACATAGATGAATAAATTGATTGATTTATTGATTGATTGATCAATTGATTGGCTGTAGCGATACACAAGCTTGTGTTTCGACAAATCTATACATGTAAAAGAAAACGACACAGACCCGTTTTCGGCAAACTACACAGACCCGTTTTCGGCAAACTACACAGACCCGTTTTTCGACAAACTACACAGACCTATTTTTCGCTAAACTACACAGACATGTTTTCGGCAAACTACACAGACCCGTTTTCGGCAAACTGCAAGACCCGTTGTGTTTATCTCTGTATGCCCAACAATGCTATACATTGTTAATGGCTGGGGATCTCAATGGCTTTAAAGTTATGTCAAATAACGTAAGTCCCTAGGTGTGGGGAAAGACCCCAGGGCCTAATTTTACATAATGGTTGTGTTTATCACTTTATGCCCCGCACCACTTTACAAAGTCAAAGTGGGGATCTCAAGGGTTTAAACTAGTACCGATTTAAAGGCTTTACTTCAAAATCCGGTATTCGAGACCTCCACAGGGGAGCCACACCCTCAATTCATAAAAAAAGTTTGATCACCTTCGCCAAAGTATAATCAAGACTAAATTTCAGCAATATCCATTCAGGCGTTCAGGACAAGTAGGGATTTAAAGGATTTACCTCAATTTCCCCTATTGGGCCCCGCCCCTCCGTCCCAGGGGAGCCACAACCTCTTTTATACAACGCTTGATTTCTTTTGCCCAATAATGCTCTAGACCAAATTTCATCAAAATCCATTCACGCGTTCAGGATAAGTAAGGATTTAAAGGATTTACCTCCATTTCCCCTATTGGTCACTGCCCCTCCAGCCCCAGGGGAGCCACACCCTCCGTTTATGCAAAGTTAGGTATCCTTTTCCCAATAATGATCCAGACCAAATTTTATCAAAATTCATTCGGGCGTTCAGGACTAGTAGCGATTTATATAAAAAGGTGACAGACAATCGCCGGACGTACCACGGAAGGTGGACGCCGCACCCCGACATAAGCTCACCGGACCTTTGTTCCAGGCACAGTGTAGGCGCGGACCTACATCACAAAAAGTACCTGAGTATGGCCCGTCCCACGACTACATATCCTTGACAAGGGAATAAACTCACCGGAACGTAAAAACCGACCTATTTTCTGCCAGAGTTCATTTTCTCCATTAAATACCATCGGATTTTGATCATGTCTGGCTCGTTACAAAGATGAAACTTTTATCTATCCGTCAATACCAAATACATTTTCCTGAAACTTCACAAATATGTATTAGGATGCCTAGCATGTCAAGTTTTGCCTGGAAAATGCTAGGTAGACATTTACTGGTCAGTACGGTTAGATGGGCACACCTTTATTAACATCGTTAGTAGTAAAAAGGGCTTCACAGCTCCGTCATAAATATAAAAACCTGTTATCCTACCTCAAAGGGGGACGTTCATAGTTATTGTCATGCAAATAATCTGATATTAAAGTCGCGGTTCACAGGAGATGGCGTTCTCGACCACCACTATTTCATATTTTACTTAGACACGATATTGCGTCCGAGAAGGCTCATCTCCTGTGAACCGCGACTTTAACCTCGGATTATTTGCATTTTTATCTGACAATTATTTGTTTGTGACGTAGGTCCGCGCCTACCCCTGTGGGTCTAGTTGAGCTAAAAAAAATTGGTTCATTAATAAGACCCCAAAGATTATACACTCTAAAAATATAGCGTGTATATACCTTTCACATCACGTGACATATCGGTCAGATTACAGACGTTATATTGTCTTCCCGTGGCGGGATCTGTTCACCGATATATCATATATCTTGTCATGCCCTGATAAACAAGATACAGGTGACTGGGTCGTCTATAATTAAACTGTAGCTATACGTGTCGAACAGGTTGCTACTGATATGTAATCGGCTGCTGTACGAGGCCATTAGTGAAAGACATATCGGTTGTATTACCGACATTTATTCAACCACGTGACAGGAGTATGACGCGATGACTTGGATTAAACTAACCGTCAGTTAGACCTGCTTCATGAAAACTGGAATGGATTGAACAAACAAAAATTTCACACATTATTTGATTTTGTACTGATATATAATCTGATTTCAATTTGGTCGATATATAGTACAGTGAAAAATAATTCTAACCTTCAATATCGATAACTTATTATTCTCATTTGCTTAAGCTGAATGTGATATAATGTTTAATGAATATATATATATCATGTGATGGTTTGATCAAAGCTTTAAATGTCCCGTGATAGTGTTATACAGTTTATCATTGCCCGTGATAGTTTTATTATACAGTCTTGCATTTCATGATGTCGCCAGCTATGTAGGCTTATGATGCGACAAGCGATATCTAGAAATGCATTTTATGTAACGTCTAGGACAAGTATGTGGTCAGCAATATCTAGGGAGTCGGCATTAGTTCCTCCCTTTCAGAGATTCCTATTCCAGATGGTCCAGTAGAATAACAAATGAAGATCTTTATAAGCACTAAAACTACTGTTTGCATGTAGACGGATCATTTCGACGCACAACTCAGCTGTCGGTCCATTGATGCAGCTCTCGAAACAGTCGGGACTTCCGAAAGGTCTGTAGTATAGGAATTATCACTTTTCCTGAAATATGCTGACACGACCCCCAAAATGGACGCTACTGTGATACAGGATCCTGACAAAAGAAGATATTGAATAAGAAATATATACGGAGTACGGTATCGTCAACTTACTTATGACGTCATATAAGGTTGTTGTGAAATATTTGTATTTGTTACAGCCACAGTTCCGGTTTAAATTTTGCAGGAAATAAAGAAATAATAATAATGACACCAATGTTAATATTTTATGCCTGCAACCGCCACATACATCAGCCGATAACAACTGTCAGATAAAGCAGTGCTCTATCCGTCAATACAAAGGGCGCTATCCGTCAATACGATTCACGTGGTTTTTTTCCCGAATCTGTGACCTCAAGGTGTTTGTCAACAGTCGTCAGATGTTATCGTCTGCTACGACAATCCAGAAGAAAATTTCACAATGATCTACATCAGAAGAAGGAATCGACGGCAATATAACACAACAAAAAATGTATTCATACGCTATATAGCGGATGCATCGCTTCAGTTCAAAAAGGCAAGCAAATGGCACATTGCTCCGTTTAAAATGAATGCCAGCTACTGTTAAATAGTTGCGGGATAAACAGAAAATATAGCAGGTTTATTTTTAGCTCGGAACGGAAAGGCGAGATTGATCGCCAAAGACCCGCCATCTCGTCATTCCTAACCCTCGCAAAAACCAAACCGTGTACCGTAATAAGAAACTAACCACGTATTCTCTATTAATGAGACAAAGTCGCTGTACTAGGGAACATTATCTTACCTGCCAGTAGAAAGGAATTCTCATACGATCCAGTGTAGTCGATAATCGCACCTTTAAATACAAAGATATGACCCAATTTGAGAAGTCAGCTTTCAAATTAATCACATCTTAATAGATCGATAAGGTACATATTCAGCAAAACAATACTAATATTATATTAAATAAAACTTTAAACATAGGAATGGTAAAAGGACATATATGGTTATTTTCATCATCAAACGATGACATACTGTTGTCTTAATAATACATTTTATGAGAGGTGGGAACAAAATTTTGCCTTCATTTCTATTTGTTTTATTTTTTCACCATTTGTTGATGCATGACAAATCATTACTTCTGTAAGTCGTAGTGGACCACCTTGCATAACACCAAGTTGGGTGAAGGGGGTACCCTAACAAAATGGTAAATACTTTTCACCGGATTATCTTAATTTGGATATATTTAATTACAATTTAAAGGGTATATATTTTACTGTTATTTTTATACTAGATATGTCGTATTGCCAAACAGGATGTAAGAATAGTGATATATTTAATCACAATATCTTGCAGAAATATCACAAACACTAAATGCATCAAACCTTGTCAACCTGAACTAAAAAAGTTTTAATCTCAGTCTATATTTTTCACTTCTATTAACACTTTCAATATACATATTCTTTTTACAGAATCAATTAGAGAAAATGTCAAAACCAGTCAGTTATTTTTTAGCATGTCCAACATGTCCAATGCACAATTTCCCTCTGTTAAAAGTTCAGAAGTGAAGGACTTATGACATGACCTTGGCGCACACTTTCATATTTAAGACTTCCATTGGGTGTAAGGAAAAGCTATAATTGTTTTGGTTGCTTTACATAAACTAAATAAATACGGGAAAAAGAAACGCGAACTTATATCGGATACTCTTTGATGATATGTTCATGGTGTTGGTTTCTCGGTTATGTCACCATACTGAATATAATTTGATGATTTTGTTGTTCAATCACAGACTATGTTTGCGTGAATACCGTTCAAACAAGGGTACGCTGTTTTCTGATCCAAATCAATAGCGGGTGTGATCACCTTGGTATCAGACGCTGCTCTTAGGTTCATGGCCAGACTTTGAGTAAATATTACTTGCTATTGAAATAGTTTGTACAAACACCAGGGTGTTTCCGAGATTTGCTATGGTTTTATCTGTATTTCCTTTGAAAATGGAACACTCTTGTATTCACAAAGGCCTACCAACTCTTCCTAATAAACCAAATCGGTTGGTTCGTTTACAGCGAGAATAAGTAGAAACCTTTTTTTTAAAATCTATCTCAAAACAGGTAACAAGTACGAAATTATACTTTTTTTATGGATAACCAGACGACATTTACAAATGTACTCCTATGCTTGTATTCTAAAAATACATCTTAGATCTTAACTTTCAGTGTTGCAAACTCACCTACCCTATGTAACAACAGACCACTTCAGAGGGGGTAGGTACATGTGTCAATGATTTTTTTTTTTATATTTATAATCAATACTCAGGTAAATATTGATAGCAGTACCTTTCAGACAAATGGATAAACAACTTGTTTTATTTCTGAAATGATGCTAGTTCCAGAAATGGCTCTGGATTTTTTTGAAAGGAAATAAATTTTGCCATTGGATGTGCTAATATGGACAATGCATAGTTGAAATACACAGATAGTATGTCCTTGGATTGTAAAAATACAAGGCAACCTGGGGTCCATTATAGGCACAGTATACATTTTCAATGGAATATTATGTAACAACGGTTTTAGATTTCGTTAAATACCTCACCAGAAAAACCTGTTTCGAAGCCAGTATGGTGTCTGCGGTCAAGCACGACGGTGTTACAAAAGGAATCACTAAGAGCGTTGTCCCAGTAGCCCTGGGCATACTGTAAACGTACTTCAAATCAAATTTTAGCGCATTTGCAGATTTTAGCCAGTTAGCGCAATGATGAATTAGCGCATCCACAGAACTTTCTATAGAAATAGAACGTACAAAAAGTAATTAGCGCAATCATAATTTAGCGCAAGAATTCCAGCGCGAAAAGCGCTAAAATAAAATTACCGCTAAAATATGTACGTTTACAGTATACGGTGTGGTCATGAACTTTAACATCCTAAACATCGACCCCATCAAGGTGTTAAATGGCATCTGAGGAATATTATTCCACTCCTGAATAAGGGCTTGCATGAGTTGAGCGCTTCCCAACCCTCCTGTCTAGCTCGTCTCGACAATGCTCGATCAGGGACATATCTGGACTATATGGCAGCCAATCAAGTACGTTGTTCCGAGGAAGAAAGTCAAGGTAAATCCTAGCAGCATAGGGCCTCGCCTTATCCTGCTTTAACGTAAGGTCACGTATATGGATAAAGGGAAGAACGTGTGATCTCCAGACATGACCCCTACATGTCTTACTGCTGTAAGATTACAATGAATAACCACGATAGGTGTTTCCTTGCCTTGATATATCCCTGCTTATACCATAAAAGACTTTCCCCAAAATCTGTCGCTTTCCAGAATATCGCTTACTACAACGTCAATAGACACGTTGTTGTCCATCTGACATGTAAAGAAGCATAAAACATAGACTGTGATTACAAAAATACTACATGAAGTACACAATGTTGGAAACGTTTTAAACTTTTGTGAACATTTTGAATGTTTTTTTTAATAAATCTATCGCTACGCTTACCTCGTGTATGCCAATATGACATATTTGTTATTTTTTTTTCTAAATACAGTCATCATGGATGACGGATATTTTGCTAACATTTATGCTGACATATCTACCTGCTGCCGGCGGTCCGACGAGAGCACCTGCACCACTAAAGAACATACAGGTTCCGTAGCCCGTGGCCAGCTTCTCTACCCCGACTCGCTGTATTATCAGTGTGTTCAGTATTGAGTAACAACACCCAGAGTACAATCCCAGAAACACAGCATACGTTAGTTGTCCTCCATATGTTGATCCATACAGTGGGAATATCAAAGTCGAGATGCCGAGTAGACCGAATGTTCCAAAGAACATCACGTTTTCATCTATATCTTCAACATTCGCTGTCAGTCCTGTTAAAAATCGCGATATACAATCACATACACCAGTAACTGATACAAGGAAAGACGAATTTAAAGAGGACGCTCCCATCTCAATAGCATACCGCACGAAATGTACATACACAAGGTAGATTCCTGTATAGGAAATAAACATGCTTACACATAAGCATAAAAACGAGATGTTCTTTAGGATCACGAATGACTGTAAAATATTGTTTAAAATATCAGATTTGTTTGTATATGATGTGTTCTGATATCTGATTTGTTTTTGTCGAATTTCTAATTCTGACGGGAAGAGTAGACAGCCTAAAAACGCTCCCTGCAATGAAATGCCAGCTATGATGAAAAATAATCCTCTGTTACCATATTCCTCTCGAGCGGCCTCGATAATTAGGGCCACTAAGAATGTACCGACTCCATTACCCGACACTGCCACTCCACTAGCTAGATTCCTCCTGCGACGAAAGTTGAATCCGAGAACTACCGAGGCGGGTAAAAAAATCAATCCTGCTCCGATGCCTGAAATAAGAAGCGAAAGAGTTATTCATCTCTTGAAACTGGAAATGAAGCCTGAAATAGGAATTGAAGTATTAAATTATTGCTGGTATCAAGACATCGTATGCAACAGTTTAGTTTATTTAACAGCTAACGGTCTGTAACAGGAAATAAATAATAAGGTAATGTCAGAGAAAGGAAGAAAACCAGTTATTCCTAGCCTGAATCAACATCGCATCAACATGTCCTTTGTGTTTCCTTCTGTCAATTGATTGTACAAAAGACAAAAGTATCTATGCAATTCAAAATGGGCAAATTGGTCTTTATTTGTGCCCTAAAATTTAGTCTAAATTAGTGTATCTCGTCGTTAATTGAAAACCTCGGGTGCCAAACCAGAAATAAGTTGGACCCTGAGTCAGTCGTCAGTTGTATCATTATATTTTGTAAATAAGAAACATTTACATTGAGATTGTTTGCACGTTGCACTTGACAACGGGGCCACGGTAGCCGAGTGGTCAAGATGTCCCGACACTTTATCACTAGCCTGCCATTTCTAGGTTGCGACTTCGAAACCTACGTGGGACAGTTGTCAGGTACTACCGTAGGTCTGTGGTTTTTCTCTGGGTACTCCGGCTTTCCTCAACCTCCAAAACCTGGCACATAAAACAATAAATTGAAAAAAAAGGCTTTTTAAAAAAAATTAAGAAAAGTTTTAAAAAGAAAAAACCAAAAAACCCAAAAAGGAAAGGGGGCAATTTTCAAGGGAAAAAAGGGGCCCTTTAAGAAAA